>NC_050512.1:26831902-26835834 GCF_002922805.2 Oryzias melastigma
TGAGTTTTGTGATCCGTTACACCCCTAATATCACGGCTGGACCACGGAAAAAATGTCATCCCCGTGGTACAGGCGCTTTTAGCTTTGGACTGGTAGTGCAATGGCCGACACGCGGTACTAAATTTAGCCACCGTTACACGCGGAAATAATTTTTGAACTGCACACATATTTAGACCACGGGTGACTGAGTGTGGTACCAGTGGTACAGCTGTGCAATGGCCGTGGAACAGCAGTGCAACAGCAGTTTCAGCGCAAGATCGAGCCTAGGATCGAACGCCGACAATTCTTCGTACACGGCTGTTGCACGGCCGTTTCCCCGGCCAGTCTGCGTTTGTACCACTGCTTTCACGCGATTAGGCAGTGCTCTGGCAGTGGAGTGGCAGTGGAATGGACCCTGGTGTCTGTATCACTTCTATTCCACAAACATGCATTAAGTTAGTGCGTCTAAGCGTGTGTGGCAGATTTTCCAATTTTTTTACCCTTGATATGGCCATCAAATCCTGTGGGACCGGGCCTATGAGGCAAAAATCAAACAAACTTCCCATCTACCTTTAGTGATGAAGCTTTCAGTCATTAGCATCTCATTTTGTTTTCAGAGTGAGTCCATCTGAATACTGTCTCTTTTTAATGATTCAATTGTCTGAAGTCAAACACTGGAAGCTGTGTCATGCTTTTCTGTCTTTCACATTGGACCGTGCTGTTTGGTATTACTTGTTGAAGATCGTGCAACCATGTCCATAAAATAGGTGACGCTGCTCTGTGTGGTGCTGGATCTACATTATTTGATTGCCATTTTATTTTGGCCATTAGTAGAAGGGTCAGGATTTATAATTCCAACTCACATGCAGATGTTAGTCAGATTTTCTTTTTTAAAATGAGTACCAAAGCATTAGGAAAAACTCCTTTCTTCATCAGTTCTGACAGCAAAACTGCAGCCACCTGAAGTCCATCCACACACAGGCCTATTTATAATATTAGGAGATCATTCTGGTCAGCATGTGGTCAAAACAAACAGCTGGCAGTGATAAGACATGATGAAGGACTTGATTAGATGCACTTGAGAGAGCACACTGAGTTGGAAATACTGCTGAAAGCCAAAACTGTTTAAGCAGTCCCTTTGCCGTCTTCCTAATGCAGCATTCAGAAGTGCCGTGGTCTAATACATCAGATTTCATATTTCACTTAAGCTGCCAAATTGGATTTGGAGACAAATAATTTCCAGGCAATTTGCGACCCACTGTTGCCTGAGTTGATGAAGCGGAGCCACTGGCAGTCTGTCCAGCTGCACACAGGCTCTGCAGTGAGCAGGACTCCCCTCGTTTCAGCCGTATTTATCTCTGTGTCATCACTGTCTTTCATACTGACCTCCTGTGTTTTTAACACATTATTTTTGCATTTAATTAATATAAAATTAAATTAACATTTTTCTCATTGCATTTTACCAATATCAGCTGCAGATTACAAAACAACACAAGTATGAGACAAATTTAGTTTAGAGAATATGTGTTATGCAGACCTTAAATTCTGTTTTTTCTGAACAGAATGACAAACAAATAGTATTTTTTAGACTGTTAATTTGATATTGATGCTTTGAGCTGAAGCATATTTTGACAAATATATATTTTTTTGGTAATATTTTTTGTTTATTTATTTAAAGATTTATTTATAATGATTTATTTATTTATTTAAACATTTATTTATTTATACTTTTTTGATGCATTAAATAAACACGAGGGTGGTTTAGTCCCTTGAGATTTCACATATGATTATTGAGGGTTTCCTCCTGTAAAATGGATAACAAAAGAAAATAGAATAAAGTAGAGTTAAATGACAAGCAAACAAAACGATACAGACAAAAAAAATACAAATTATGTCTCATGAACTTAATGTGTTGTGACCTTATTGTGTTGTGTTGTGTTGTGAAGTTAATGTGTTGTGTTGTGACCTTAATGTGTTATGTTGTGATCTTAATGTTGTGAAGTTTATGTGTTGTGTTGGGAACTTAATGTGTTGTGTTGTAAATGTTTTGTGTTGTCACTTTAATGTGTTGTGACCTTAAAGTGTTGTGTTGTGAAATGAATGTGTTGTGAAGTTAATGTTATGTGTTGTGACCTCAATGTGTTGTGTTGTGAAGTTAATGTGTTCTGACCCTTCAGGGCCACTGTAAAAAACAACACAAACACACATATATGCACATACAAAAGTTCTCACATTGGCTTTTCTTTACTATATAAAACTTTTCAAAACAAAGAAAATAATTGACGTTTAAATCCACTAAGAAGAAAAAGAGAGCGCCAAAAAGACATTACAATCATTAAGAATCATAAACGTTTCTTTTTTGTCCAAGTGTAGTTAAAACCACAAACTAAAACCACAACACTTAAGAAAAAAAAAGTCATGTTCCAACATCTCCATAAAATATCAAAAACCCATCACAAACCATGCACTTTGTAGCTTCAAAACCTACTTCATTAATTTATTAAAACGTTTAATTAAACAATATAGAACAGACTCCACTCAGCAGGGATAGTGAAGTGGTAGAACTGCCCACTGTGACGGCGTACAGCAGAGGGTTAAAAGAAGTAGCAACGCAAGAAGCAAATGACAGCTGCACTCATTTATATTGAGGATTGCTCGCTGCCATGGAAGGAGCCATTCTAACCACTGAGATAAAATGAGCTTCAAGGACAGATAAGTAAGACATTACAGCAGTAACACAGTCAAATGACATCTCAGTCTTCTGCTGAGCCACCGCCCGTCATCTAATATTCTTTTTATTTATGCATTTTTTACTCTAAAAAGAATACGTAAAAGGTAAAGGGTGCTTGCTCCTGTGGGACATCCTGGTCCCAGCATTGTTGTCCTATTTCAGTTGGCCCCAGATCAAACAATTTCTTAGTAAATGCAACATTTTTCAAGGTTATTGCTCGCTGGCTCATTTGATTTTATATTTTAATTCAAAGAATTGAGCAGAGATAGAAAACATTTTTGTTTTTTCTTCATTTCTGTTTAAGTAGAGTTCACCAATTTAAGTTGGTGGAAGAACCTTTTGCTGTAACAGTGTGCCTAGTAGGACACAGTCGAGCTGCTGCTCTATACCTGACTGAACCCTCTTGAAATGGGTTGACCATCATTTTATGACACTGGACTTTATGGGTGTTACAGGATGGCTTCTCTGTAGACCAGAAGTGTTACAACACTTAAAACAGCAGACAGTGACTTCCTGTCTGAGCTGAGCAGCAGGAGCAGCTGAGGGCTCATCCCACTGCGGTGATAAACGGATCCTTTGTTTCCAGAGCCATAATATTTTTTTTTCTTTTTTTATCTCCTCCCAAATCCCCAACTTCCTCATATATCTAACACCCATCGTCTTAACTACACCATAACATTACTCTTCCCATTTTTATTGTTTGCTGGAGATCAAAAGTCCCTATTTGGACCAATAAGTAATCTGTATTTTAGCCTTCTTTGTTATCTGATGATTTATATGTCATTAAATTACGTTTTTAAATGTATTCTTGTCTAAGGTCAAAACAGTTTTTTTTTTTTACATCCTGTTTTATTTTGAAGGGTGCAGACCGTTCTTCACTTTAGGAGCTTCACTTCCTGTCTCCACAGCTGCTCTAGGCTAATTAACACAGCTGCATCCACTCAGCCATTTCCTCCTTCAACATACTTTCACCTCAAATTGTAGTGGCTTGAGATGAGTCTGCATGGTGGTGTAGTGGTTGGCACTCTTAGCTCACAGTGAGAAGGACCTGGTTCAAATCCAAGCTGGATACTTCTGTGTGGACTTTGGATGTTCTCCTCATTCACACATGGGTGTTCTCCAGGCGCTCTGGTGTTCTTCCAGTCCTAAAGATTGCCTCATAGGTTAGTGACTCCATGTTGTCCTCAAGTGTGAATCTGAGTTTATATGTGTGTGTGTGGCT
>NC_050512.1:26835883-26836314 GCF_002922805.2 Oryzias melastigma
CGTACCCATTTGTTCTGGTTTTGTCATAGGTACTTATATTTCATGAAAACAAACAGGTGTGTGTAGGGGTGTGTGTGTGGGTGGGTGGGTGTGTGTGTGTGTGTGTGTGGCTGTGGCTGTTTGTCTGTACGTGATCCTGCAATGAACTGTTTGTATCCTGCTCCCATATTAAAAAGTACCTGCTATTGGGAAAAATCTGCATATATACATGCATATATAAAATTATTTTTTTTTTTTAACTTGTGCAAATAATCCAGAAGTGTTACTGAAAATCCAGTGTTTCACTGATGTGGCACAAAGTAATTTATTTTAAAGTGAAGTACATTTAAAAAAAAGGAAAAGGAAAAAAAAACATTAAAACTGTATGAGCTCTTACCTCATATTGTGAATATCTGGCCTGACCTTGACTCAATTAAAATGAACAATTTTAT
>NC_050512.1:26838003-26842802 GCF_002922805.2 Oryzias melastigma
AAGAAATGACCTCAAACCACCAAAGATACTTGTGCAGCAATTTGTCTTTTCAGTTTAACAAAAATAAAGGTTTATTGTCCCAATTCAAAAATAAAATAATTGAAGCATTTAAGTTTTGGGTGAACCAAGGCCAAAATAGGGTGGGGAGTGAAGATGCCAGATATTAAAGTCCCTATCCTCCAATCCTGAGCAGCCACTGATCTTTCTTCCTCCAACCCCAAACTCGTACCAATATTCCAATCCAGTGTAGCCAGAAGTCCTTATTTCTCCAGTCCAGAGCACCTGAAACAAAACGAATTGCCTACACGCATACAAAAAGAACTCCCTCCATACACAATACTCAAAATACAAGAAAAATGTGCACAAATATGACAATAATTGTTCAAAATTGAGCTGAAAAATATAAAAAGATGAAGACTGGAGGTCAGTTAACTTCGCTCTTACAATAGGGAAAAATCTAATCATCCTCGCATTTGAACATGGTTTTGATCATAGTGCCTCTCAAAATCACTCTAAAATGAGTAAATGCCGCAATTGGTTCATAATTAAGACACAGCTGATTATAAGGTGCACAGTTGTATTGTGGAAAATACTGTAGCACTGAATAAGACAAAAATTCACCAAAAATGTGGTCATGAAATGTTTCATGTTTGGTTGTTGTTCCCATTTATTTATGTTACTAAGCACCAGAACTGATGGAAATTCATGTTTACATGGAGCCAAAATGCACATTGCTCTGTTTTTGCACATATTTTAACCCAAACTCCGCCCTAATTACGTGTAGTTGCTTCCTACATAATTTATTGTGCACATCTTGCCTGACCTTGACCAAATTGGAATAAACAATTTTATAGATTTACCAATAAAATATATTAGTTTGCTTCTCAGAATGGAGTCTTGAATTGACAGTGAAAATAGTCAACCAACTGATTTTTTATGACTGTGGTGTTCTCAAACTGTGAAGCCATTTGTCTGTTGGAAATCATCTTTTGAATATTAATAGAATCTATGATTGAGTAAGAATATGAAGTTGAGCCAATATTTAGAAACCTTTTTTTTTTAGATTGTCACAAATGTTTAACTAAACTGGTTGGTGATGCTGTTTTGACAGTTTCAAGTCTTTAAAAAAAAAAAAAAAGAAAAAAAAAAAAAACAGAATTTTTTTTTATATATATATATATATTTAAACGGTATACTCTCTTTTGCCCTCTTTGTTGCCCTTTCCTGATTATCATGTTGTTCCAGATGATGGTTGAGTGGTGGGATGACAGCAGGCTGGGTCTGTTTGGTTCTGTAAAACGGCTTCAGTTTTGTCTAAAGTTTTTATGTCAAAAACCCAAGTCAGTCATTCTGAACGCTCCATAGTGTGACTTTATACACAATAAAATCTCTCGATTTAATCTTTATTCACTATACTACTAGAAGTTATTTCATATATTTCTTAAAGACCTACTCCGATGGAAATCATCTTTTTGTGTTTATAACATGTTCTTGTAGCAACTTTCTGAGTATTTCTTAACTAAAATTGTGATGGATCAGAACACCAAATGCTTAAAGGGTAACCAAATGGGGAAGTTGGAGGCTGACTCCACCCACAGACTGTTAACATCACTGGAGCTGCAGATCATGACGTGGAACTTCTGAAACTTACATGGTTTGACCAACCACACAATTCAACTGTAATACCTCGATTCAACCTGTAGGGGGAAGCACACAGACACTTTTGACTATATTTTTAAGACTTCAACTATTTTATTTTAATTTATCAAAAATGTGGCAATGACCAACAGACAGCACTTTTAAAGAACCATTTATAGAAGTCAACGCACAAAAAAGTTGATTTCGGGTTTGGTATCCCTTTAAAACTGCTCAGACTAATGACGCAGTCACTGAAATGGGCGGGCCAAAGTCTCTTTCCCCTTACGCGCACTCTGACCTGCTCATGCTTAGATGTACAAAACATGATGAATGTTCAACCTGTGCTGTAGCAAATTGAGATTCTAGCTCAAAATTGGATTGATCCAATATTGCTCTTCATTATTTTTGCGCCACTAATGGCTTCAGGCTTTAAGATCATGCGTGAGCTTTCCACAACTTGGATAGGGGTTGTGTTGCTCTGTGTCAACAGTCCCGCCCACAAACCAGAATTGTATGTCTAATGAGATACTGACACTGTGAATGAAATATGTATTTAAAAAGGACAAAGACTTTTTGATTTTAGGTAAAAACGTAATCATAATTAAAAGATCACTGGGAACAATTTTACAATAAAAAAAATAACGCCAGATGTGTCGTCAGTGACCCTGAAACACAAAATCTTAAACACAAAATCTTTAGCATACTGTAACTCTAAAACCGTTAACGCCATCAATGGAATTACGTTGATTGTGTTGATGGAGGAAAAGCTACAATAAAAAACAAACACTGGAGCTCCGGTGTTAAAAGGTCAAAGCCTGAACTCTAACTAAAGTTTGCCATTGAGTTAAATTTTCAGACATTTTTTTTAATCTATTTTCAAAGTGTTCCCAGTGGTTTTCTAGTAATAATTATTTTTAGCCACAACAAAAGTAAAAATTTTTTTTAGGACAGTTACTGCAGAGCGGCAGGAGTTCCTGTCACCCACCTGCTTACAGCCCCTCACCCCCCCAACCTGTCATTACCGGCGCTTCAAAAATGTTGAGCAATATTTGAGTCAGATGACGGCTTGGACGAGGAAATAAAGACAGACATGTATGTAGTCGTCTAAATCGTCTACATCCATGTAGACGGTGTATTTTCTACATCACAATCCGTTTTTTGAGCAGCTTTTTTAAGTCTGCTCTTGACTCACAACCATTTGAATAGTTAAATACTCAGAAATCCCAATTTGAGGTTAATCTTCTTTATATATGTTCTCCATCAGCAGAAAAAGCCACAAAAGCCCAATTTTCATTTTTGATTGGGTTTCAATACACTTTTGAATAATGGGGTTTCCTTGTTTTGAGGAAAACTTTACATTATGCTCAGAATTTAGACAAGGGTGAGCTTTAAGAATATGTATATAGCTTAGAAATACTCGCATATTAAAGAGATATTGGACTAACCAAAAGATTCTACCCTGAATATTCATGGATTTTTATTTTTTATTTTTTTTATTGCGTTTTATTTTTTTGTTTTTGTTTTTACTTTTACCTTTACTTTATTCTAAAGATACTCATCAAATTCAAATAAACAGAGCCCACCAAAGTTCTCCATTTCTACATATAAAAGATCTGATTTTCCATCTCACATTTAACTCTGAGGTACTGTGTGAAGTATTGTGGAGGGTCCTTGTGGACCTCCAATGTTTGATAAATGGTTATACAGTTCTCTAAAGATGGGGGTAGAAACCCCCCCCCATCCTCCCTCAGTGCTTGTGACTTCAGCCGCTTGAGGCAAATCAAGGTTCTAGTGCGAAGCGTCTTCAGGCTTTAGGGTCTGTCAGACCGCTGCTACAAATGTACTTGCCATAACCGTCGGAGCTCCTGTGTCAGATGGAGATACATGCGAGCCAGTGATGCGCTGAATCCAGAGATACATTAAGGCTTGTGTAGCTGTTCAAAGATGTGGAAAAGACTGTCAAAGTAAAGCCCTAGAGGCAATGTTCTTTAGCCTTATTATCTTAAAAAGAAAAAGTACGAAGGGGGAAAAAAGGAATAATCTTTTAATAACAGGGTTGACATATTTTAATAATTACCTAAGGGAAATGGAGTCACACCAATCACTGGGAGGGTTAGCCTGTTACTCCAGACTTGATTACAATTACAAAATTTCATATAATTGGGCGTGTATGGAAATGTGTTTGTGTGTGGAGAAGTGACAAATGATCTGAAACATCTGTTGGCTCTCATGTCTATTAGATAGTATCATTTAAAACGGGCCCAGTTGTGAAATGGTGTCTTCTCTTGTAAATCTTTTCTTTTACCAGCAAACAAAAGTTGTACAGTCAGAACGAAGCAGTATACCTTAATAACAATGATAATGAACAAAATTTAACCAACAAATAAAATGATTATACTCAATAAAAAAAAACAAATTAGACTAGTTTGAAGCTCCAACTCCAAAATTCAACACACAAAGTTTTTTTACAAAACAGAAGAACTCAAACTCATGATTATAACTTTTTTTTCTTTCATGAAAGTACTTGCATGAATCATGTTTTCAAAACTTCTCTGAAATGAGCAAATGAATAGAGGAGATTGTTTGAGTATTTCTGTGACCGTTCAAAAGATTAGATTGATTCATAAAAGTCATATCTCTATGCAAACAGGCGCGGTGTGTGTGTGAATCACCTGTTCTTCCATCTGTTCCTCTGTTCCACTTATCCCATCCATTTGTAGAGAAAGATTCCACATACAACTTTTAGCGTGTTACACGCCACCGGACTGCTTTTAGCACTCAAGTGATGGAAATGTAAGCGAGAGAATCGGGTCGGTTTTCAAAACCAAAAGATTTTTTAGAAAAAAAGGATGGTTCAGATGTAGTCATTTTGATCCACTGACCATTTTTTACAGCTCAAGTGATCGAGGGTGCAGCTGAGAGAATCTGGTCATTTTTCAAAATAAAAATTTCAGGGACTTAAAAAAAAAAAAAAACGGGTATAATTTATAAGTTCAAAATAAAAGTTCAGGGCTCTGTCTTGTGGGGTCCAGATGACCCCACTCCCAATGTCAATATACCTAGGAAATACTCAAGGGTTATAAAAGAAAACAAAATTATAATTGTTTCAGATGTTATTTCACTACATTGAAATGACAGTTTTTTTTCCTTTGGTTATAAAT
>NC_050512.1:26842962-26843831 GCF_002922805.2 Oryzias melastigma
ATATCCAATTATGAATGAATGAAAAGAACTAAACAACCTTGTTATATACAATATCACTGAGATTTGCTATACAGCAGTAAAAAAAAAATCACTTTAAATTTAGCTTTTTTAGTTAGTCACTGTGGCAGAATAAATAAACTGATCTCTTTCACAAAAAAGAGAGCAAGAGAACTTGAGATCCAAACACAAGTTACCAAACAAAGTAAGGCTGCATAAAACAGATACTGTTTTGAAATGAATTTCTATTTTATTGAAGATTTGAATCATTTTCCTATAAGTGACATAAAGTAAGGAGCAGATGATTTTTGGACACAATTTTCTCCCAAACTGTGTTTGGTTGTTTCTTGGGTGGACAGGAGGTCAGAAACCATCATCACCTCACACTTCTTGAGAGTGTGGAATAAATGAGAATGTTTGATCAATTTGCAAACTTGCAAATTTGTCAAATGAGAGCATATTATTGAATTGGAGTTTTAAGCTCTTTGTTTATTCCTCCAATTCTCCAATGTGTACTAATGTGTGCACACTAGGAACTACAGTGAGTGATCTTGAATGAATGGTGTCTAGTTTGATGAACTCCTCTTTACTTTTCAGTTCACTGCAGTCATGAAAGAGTGACATGACGATCGATAGCAGAAAATAATTCCAGGTTTTTGGAGCAAAAGTCAACTACAAAAACAGATTTATTTTAATTAATCTGTGTAACATTTTCAATCTGGTTGGCTAGAGCATATGTGTCAAAGTGGAGGCCCAGGGGCCGGATCCGGCCCTCTGGGTGACTATATCCGGCCCGCTAGATCATTTATATTTTTGTAATTAACAGCCTGATGCTATCTTCTGCTGGTAACATATTGCAACACATTCTCACT
>NC_050512.1:26843913-26854242 GCF_002922805.2 Oryzias melastigma
TTTTTAACGCCCTGGTTGTTAAAGTTAAATCAGGGGTCCCTAACCTCTGGGTTGCACAGCTGTACTGGGATGTGTACCGCACAATTCCCCCCTTTTTCCACCTAACCATAACCCAGTATCTGATAGTCAGTGCCAAACGTGGAGCAGGCTAAGGTATTTTTAAAGTTTAAAATTTTAGTTTTAGTGCGACCTAAGGTGTGTTTTGGATGTCGGCCCCCTGTGTGTTCCACCCTTTGGCTGGAAAGACGTTGCAGTCTGATTGCTAACACACACAGAAAAGGTGCTGATTGGTTGATCAATTCAGATGGAATACTATCAAAAACCCAAGATGTGGCTTGAGTTTTTGTCTGCAGGTTGGTATGTGAGCATTGAAGGAGAGCCGTTGTGTGTTTGTGCTGTTATTTTTACCTAAACAACATTTATTAAAACAGAAAAATGTTTTTGCAAATCATTTTACCAGCTAAAAATATTTTCAGCACAAGGAAATCTCACACACCTCCCTGGAAATAGTGAGTATTCAATCAATCTCTTGAGTGAAACGGCAAAAAAATAAACATAAAAACGTGTTTTCTGTGGAACTCTGATCATTAAAACCCATTTTCTCTAATTGTCAGGTATAATGGCATACGTTTCACTGTGTGAGCTGAGATGCTGGAGAGATTTGTGGAAGGACTGGAGAAATGGTCTTTGCAGAGACCTGCAGCAGTAATGTCTTGCCCTGCCCTCTGGTTTTGCTCTGTGCTTAATAATGGCTGCCTGTGGAGCCATACAAGACTTGTGTCACCCTGCAGCCCATTTAAAGAGCATTAGAGGAGAGGAAAATGTCAGGGTTAGCCCACTCTGGGTCACACACAGTGAGCCGTGTGTGAGTGATCCAGAGACAGAACCGCAGCTTTATCTGGTGAAATATTAGTGAGGAGAGTGCGAGAAACCCACAAGTATTGTCACTGTTTATTCAAGCTTAAATGGACTTAAAAATCAAAACAGTGGTGATGCCAGTCAGCCAAGGTCAGAAGTTTAAATCCATTCTACGCCCTTGAGTACAATCCAATATGTTTCCCAAAGCAGCTGCCCTGCTATCTAAATATTTACAAAGAAGCAGTGGATTGAATGTAAATTGTACAAGCTGTATTTAAAGGAATTTGGCCACACTACATAATTTTGTTGATGTAAGTTAGAAGTGCTTCTACATGGTGAGATGGAGAGAGCTTCTCTGTTGTTGGACCAATCAAGACCACAATTTATTTTTGGAAATAAAGGACATATCGTGCTCCACAGGGACGCCCAGAGGGATCAAATGGCTTGTTTTTAGCGTGCTGTTCAAAAACCTGCACTTTGATGGAT
Source organism: Oryzias melastigma (assembly GCF_002922805.2). Classification (NCBI taxonomy): domain Eukaryota; kingdom Metazoa; phylum Chordata; class Actinopteri; order Beloniformes; family Adrianichthyidae; genus Oryzias; species Oryzias melastigma. The sequence continues at coordinate 26,845,258 of NC_050512.1, forward strand.
GTGGATGCATTACTGTATTCCCATGCCAGCCGCTGCTTCAGAAAAAAAATGTCAGGGGATATTTTCTTTACTGCACCAGATTTTTTTTTTTTTTTCCCTGTAATGTTAAAGTGCTGCAGCTTGTGTTGGTCAGCTGCTCCCATGTGTTAGTGCCTGAGCTTGGGCTCATTAGTCTGTAGGTGACAGTTCATGGTGTTCACACACTCCTTCAAGTCATTAAAACCAAAATGTGCTCACCCACTTCGTCTTTTTGAAAAGAAACTGCCAAGAAGCTGGTAGATTTCTGCTGTACACCATCTGGGAGCAATACTATTTATTCAATTTGCTAAATAAACAAAACAGTAGATTGATGAATGGCAGAAGTGGGAAATAATCCGTCCAATAAATCTCAATAATGAGCTTTTTTTTAACTTTAATTTTCCACTTTAGATTAGGTCTTGATTGTTGTAACTTTAGACAAATATGTATTTAATTTTTTTATGTTTAATGTAATACTAAGTTATACATTGTGTTACTTAAACATTTTACCTTTATTTTTGTTTGTTGTAAGACAAATATTTTTTTGTTCCTTGAGAAACATCCTGATTGTGATGGACTTTTTTTTAAATTTTATTTTATTTTTTTTAATGGATGCATGTCAAATCGATAGATGCAGGAGAAGGATTGTAAACAATGGAGTGTTTAATTTTCTCCTCTGAACCGACATGAGTAATTTTAGCTTCTATTACGGCATTTTTACCTCAGGAATACCAATATTCTGTCTCTCTGGAGTGTGTGCACATTGTCTTGTGTAATGGCGTTGAGGCTTGTGATGATTACAGTTCAAATTAGCTCCAAATAAAAACTCTGACTTTTATAAGACAAGCCCCCGATCATTCATTCCACTATTGAGTCAATCCTTGTGGACAATTTTAAAGACCAGCCTGGAAGGATTTGAGATGCTGTGGTTGATGTTTTAGGGTGAAAGGGCAAAATACTCATGCAGAATATTTGCTAAGAATGTCTTGCATCTTACAGCCTGGTTTTTCCTAACCAAGTACCTCAGAGACACTTCAGGCGTGATGAAACGTCAAAACCTTTGGGATAATTGGATTGATATATCATTATGCTGTATATATTTACAGGGGTGTCATATTGTTGCTTTAATTGCAATTAATTAATTAATTAATTACAGAAAAATTACTGTTTTTTTTCATAGCATTAATCTAATTTATAACTTATACCTGTCTATGTTCTTTATTATTAAAAAACAAATGTCTAACTCTTTACTTGCATCAACATTTTATTTAAACTCAGCTGAAAACGGCTCTTACATTGTTCCCAGTGATCTGTGTACGCGGCACGCGTCATTTCTAGTATAATTTTGACAAAATATATTTCTACGGAGAGTAACATTTTGAAATCTATTTAAGGTTTAAGTTGATTTATTCTGGAATAATATTCTTGCCTTTTTATTATTCATAATGATGTTTAAAAAGTTACTCTTTTGAAGTTTTAAAAATTGGCATTCTGCTAACTTTTTGGACTATTCTGACATTTACTGAGATTGTTTTAGGCTATTTTGAAGTTAGGCAATATTTTAAGCTAGATGCTAACTGTTTTGGATAATTTAGGATATTTTGGAGTTAAGCTAATATTTACGTGGTAGCTGGTTTGGCTAATTTTTTTTCTTTTTTTTACGCTAATTTTCCATTTAGCTAATATTTTGGCTAGCTATCACCTTCAGCGTTTCCAGCTATGAGCTTTAGCATTATCAGTTATCAGGGATTTCAGCTATCAATTTTCGGCATTTTCAGCTATCAGCACTTGCATCTTCAGCGGCCAAATTCAGTTTACAGCATTATCACAGGTAATGCTATACATCTAGTTCATAATTATGTTAAAAACTTCAATTTTTAAAGTTTTAAAAATTTAGTTTTGTGTGTTCAATAAATGTTTATCCAGTTCAGCCGGCAATATAAATTTTGTTTTTGATTTTAGCCCATTGTGCGATTGAGTTTGACACACCTGATGTAAGGGATAAAGCCTGACAAGTATTAATGGGATACTTGTAGGGCTGATCATATGAAACGGTAAACTGTGTGATAAAGTTTGCCAACATGTAATGTGCTATTAATAAGAAGTGGTCAATATATTTTGGATTGCTTGAAAAAGTGTTCCTAATGTTTTTATGTGTTAAATTGAGTCAAGGTGGACCTGATTTATTTGTTCTTGTGCATTTTGTTTTTTTCTCAATTTTTTGAGATTGGGTAGGGAAAGAAAAATCCTTGTTGGTGCAAAAGTGAATTTTGGAAGTCTGTTTATTTTAGAAAAACTTAATAGAGCCACTTTTTAAGTTGTATTTTGATTGTTTACAATACTACAATACCATGAATTTAAATGGAAATATCTTAAGATGTTTTTACAGCAATAATTAGGTTGACAATAATTGCCATTAAAATTGATTAATTACAGGTCAATCACTTAACAACACTAATAATCTGGATCGCTGGGAGGAATCTCCTCTGGAAACCCTCCTGGTAAGGGTGAAAGCATGTCCAACAGTAAGAAGGCCTTGCCGCAGATCTAGGCATGCCTGAGTATTTTCCTGCAAGTGGTGACAGAGAAGAGGGAATTCTGGGCATCCTTCCTAATACTGCTGCCCCTGTGACCCAAACCCGGATAACTGGATTGATAGATGGACTAGATCTGCTTCTGGAAGAGAATGTGCCACAATTGTGTCATCCACTCTCACTACGTTAGTAAGCTCAAGAGGAACAGTGGGGTGCTGCTATATATGTGAACACCTCATTTAGATTCACCTTTACAATCAGAACATAAATGTAATCCGCTGTTTTCTCTTAGTATTAATGTAGTTTAAAATGATAAGGGAATTAGGGGGCTTATAACGCATTATTTTGGATCTGCTTTAGGAGCTTTAAGATCATAAATATAGGATTACCAGTGCTTTAAATGTGAATAAAAGAACGGATCACACACAGAAAAAAATCTTGATTTACATACAGAAAATGAACACTGGAGTGCTACAGTGGGGCAAAAAATATATTTGGTCATCAATTGTGCAAGTTCTCCCACTTAAACAGATGAAACACGCCTGTAATTTTCATTACAGTTGTACCTCAACAATGAGAGATAAAAATTAGAAGAAAAAAAAAACAAATCCAGAAATTCACATTGTCTGATTTTCTTTTCTTTTTGTTTATTTATTTTTTAAATAATTTATTTGCAAACAAACAAGATTTCTGTCTCTCACTGTAACTTCTGGAAGAGGATCCTCTGTCCTCCACTCGATACCTCTATTGATGACACCTGCTTGAGCTCATCTAAATAAGAGACACTTGTCCACAACCTCAAACGGTCCCACTCCAAACTCCACTAAGACCAAAGAGCTGTCTAAGGACACCAGAAAGAAAATGGTTGACCTCCACCAGGCTGGGAAGACTGAATCTGCAACAGATAAAGCAACTTGGTGTGAAGCAATTATTAGGAAATGGAAGACATACAAGACCACTGATAATCCCCCTCCATCTGGGGTCAAAAAGATCACAAGAACGGTGAGCAAAAATCCCAGAACCACATGGGGGGGATCTAGTGGATGACCTGCAGAGAGCTGGGACCAAAGTAACCACGACTACCATCAGTAACTCACTGCAAACCCTGCAGTTCCAGACGTGTCCCCCAGCTCAAGCCAGTACTTGTACAGTATCTACAGTCTCTAGAGAACATGAGAAAGAATGCTGAGTTGCATCCAGAGAACACCACACCTATTGTAAAGCATGGCGGTGGAAGTATCATGCTTTTGGACTGTTTTTCAGCAAAGCAACTAGGACAACTGATCTGTGTAAAGGAAAGAATGAATGTGGCCATGTATGGTCAGATTTAAAGTCAAAACCTCCTTCCATCAGGATTGAAGATAAAACGTGGCTGGGTCTTTCAGCATGATCCCAAACACACTGACCGGGTAATGAAGGAGGGGCTTCCTAAGAAGCATTTCAAGGTCCTGGAGTGACCTATCCAGTCTCCAGATCTCAACCTCATAGAAAATCTTTGGAGGAAGTTGAAAGTCTGTGTTGCCCAGCAACAGCCCCAAAACATCACTGCTCTGGAGGAGATCTGCATGGAGGAATGGACCAGAATACCATCAAGTTTGTGAAAACCTTGTGTGGGCTTAAAGAAAATGTTTGACTTTTGTTGTTGCTAACAAACAGTATATAACAAAGTATTGATTTGAAGATTTGTTATTGACCAAATACTTATTTTCCGCCATAACTTACAAATAAATTCTTTAAAAATCAGACAATGTGATTTTCTGGATTTTTTTTTTCTCATTTTGTCTCATCTTTGAGGTTTACCTATGATGGAAATTACAGACCTCATCTTTTCAAGTGGGAGACCTTGCACAATTGGTGGCTAACTAAACACTTTTTTTTACCCCACTGTACTTTGCTTGTTCTGACCTTGTTTCATTTTGGTTAGTTTGTCATTTTTGTGTTTGTAGTTTCTTAGTAAATCCAATTCACTGCCGTCACAAAAAAGAAGAAAAAAAAAAAGATCCTTGAATTGGATTAAATGTGTAAAAGACATAACTTACCAGAGATTCATTTCAGATTTTGCAGTTATTTTGGTGTGAATGACCCAAAATTGAAAAGGTTGTCGTTACCTTACTTTTTAGATTTAGATTGTCTAACATATATATGTAAATGGTATTATTATTTATTATTTTATTGTTTGAAGAATTAGGAGAAATTGAAAAGAGAACCAACAGCTGCTCCAAATATGAAGATGCTTCAGCTTTTTTAATGACTTGATCAAAACACTTTTTTTGCATGAATTGCATTTCTTAGTACAGTAATTTTAGTAAAGTGCTGTTACACAAAGAAGAAGGGCTAAAGGAAAAAAAAAAGCAGACATTGGAGAGGCTAAGACTAAGATTTATAAGGAAAAATATCTTGTTCAGGGTATGCCAATGGAAACACTTTCTCACCACCTTGCAAAATTGATTTTAAAAAAATTCCTCGGTTTAGAGAAATCAATACACAGTACACGTTACATACGCCATCTTATAGCAGTTTTAATGAGGTGACAGACAGACTGGTGCAGAGACAGACAGGCTGGCTGAGCCGGGCGACCAAGCAGAGATAATGTGAACATTTCCATAGAAATCCTTTTGTCAATGATCACTTTTAAGTGTTTTCCCCATGAGAAATTAACAAGAGTCATTACACAGTGCTCAGACACAGAGCGGGAGGAAGAGCAGAATCATATTAAATATCAGGAGCAAATCAATCCTGCTCTATGATTCCATTGTGCCTCAGTCACGTGACCTCTTGGGATATCTATAGAGACAGACAGTGATGGCAACACAAATATAATTTCAGATTAGTTATTAGGTTTAATTATCAGTGTTAAAAAATGAAGTGTGGGACTTTTTTTAATATATCTTTTTTTTTCTCGTGCTGCTATGCGGATTCTTTGACTTTCACTGACAAGCATCTTTTTTAAGCGGCAGCTTCAGCAGACGGGCATGCTGAACATTTCACATTTCCTGTCAAACTTGTTCTTGCTGACCTTGTATAATTTGGAAGCAGGCATAGTTTTATCATCCTGTAAAACTACTGTAGGATGAAAAATTCTCAGCAATTTTCTAAAAAATCTGCTCCATTTTCATAATGCCATTGGGCCTTTTCACTAAAAACCTCAAAAATAATCAAAATAATTTGGAGCGGCGGGGGCTATTCTCTTTTTTTATTGGAAATTTAACATTGTAAATTAAATTTGTAATGTCCTTTAAGACCAATTATCCTTTATATTGTTACTAATTTGTAAACAAATGGGTCACGTTGACAAAAAAAATATTTTTCTGGATCAGTCACATTCTTGTCTACCAAAAGATTTGCAGCTAATATTGTTATACTATTCCATCATTGCAGCACAAGAGTGCTATCCCAAACCACAATTGTATTTATTTTTTTGTTTTATTCTTGTGCTCCAGTTGTGTTTAGGCTTCATTTATAAAACATTCCTTCATATTTTAGCTCTCAAACTTTTAGTTTTCTCTTAAATGGAGAAATCGGCACTTTAACCCATTGGTGCCTGAATATACATCCACTTGAAAAGTGGATGTATATATTGGATCTATATTTTACTATAGTGGATCTATATTTTACTTTCAAATAAATGCCAAATAAGGGATAATGTTCCTTTACAGTGTGCATTATCAGAATTTAATGCGAGCTGTTGAAGCCTGAACTGTCCGATGTGAAACGGAGGATGATTGCTTCCGCGAAGTGTTCATTTATGATAATGCACACTTCGAAGGGCATTATTCCACGTATATCATGGTCACTTACAAAAGAAATGAATATTTAATTGAGTTTTAGTACTTTATTAATGTGATTTGTCTTTGGTTTAGATCACTTTTTCACAAAAAAGTGGAGCAAAAGTTTGTTTGAAAGAAGCATACACAGTGATATAAAACATTTGGGCGATGTGACCGGAACTTCTTTTTTAGGTGTGGATCCACACCCAGCAGCCAATCAGAATCAGTTAGCTTCATCTATTTTTAGTAATTGTGTTCAGTAGCAAAATCTTATGTTTCTAAAAATCAATTAGGTTTCGATGCCATCAACTTTTCAACTGACGTTCAGTGTCTGGGCTTTTTCCCATAAATCTATTCTGTTAATTAACCTAAAATAGATCACTCTTGATTAAAATCCAGGTTTTTGCTGCATAAAGCACCTGTGAAATGAACACACCTGCTTTTTCATGCAGACACCTGCAGTTTGGAAAGACTGAAGCATTGTTCTAATGACCTAAAAAGACTCACTGGGATGGCAGGAGAATTGGAAACATACTTCTGTCACTTTGAGGTCGAGCTCTGCGTCTGTTTCTGTTGTATTTTAAGCCTTTTTTTATATGGTCTGATGAGATGTACAGAACTATAGTAAACATTCAGTTCTACTGTGTATTTAAGTTTATCGGAATTATGTGTTTTTATTGTGCATAAACGTTATTTTGATGTTTTAAGAGACTTTGATTAAATCTCAAATAACGTTTTAATAAGTTTAATCGGCTAAAGTGATGCAGATAAAAGCAAATGAACACGATTTTCATGATTTCTCATAGCAGACCTGCATTTCAAGTCTTATGTCAGCAAGTGCAAGTGAGAAAGACGAGCTTCTCACCAATTAGGATGGGATGTCTGCAAACATTTGTGTTCGATTAACAACATTTAATAAAGGCTGACGATCGGCTCTAAATTGTTAATAAAGAAAGCCCCTCCTCTCTGCCTCTGTGCTGCAGCTGTCTTGCCTGTTATTTTTGTTTCTCACTTTGCAACCAAACACTTAAAATTGGTTCTGTTTGAGTGGAGAGAAGATTTTTTAGAATCTAACCTGGTTTCTGCAGAACTCTGGCCTCAAGCCTCAGCGACACAAAGGCTTATCTGCTGTGGATAAACCATTATTGGGCATTGTGTGTGGAAATTATGTCTTCCGTTCTGACTCAATAACTTAAGCAGTCAAACAAATCATGTGGCTTTCTAACATATATATATATATATATATTTTTTTTTCCAGCCTCACAGAAAAAGAATATGTTTCACATAAAGGATACGACTTTCATAAGAGCAAAATACACAACCTCCTGGCAGAAAACCTTAACTTTCTATCTGCTAACTTGTGCTAAATATAAATTACAAGTGGATGGCTATAGAATGATTGGACACGCCGTCTTCTGGACAGTGACTGGACAACTAATGGCATATTTTTGGCCACAAATTGTGAGGAAAGAACCCATTAATTCCAAATTTCATTTAAAACCTGTTTAAGCTTAATACATTTTTACAACAAGACAAATCTGGATTCACAGGACCACTGAATAGGCAAACGTAATTAACATTAAGGTTGTGCACAAATGAATAATCTAGATTTTTATACATGTTGTCTGGAAATGTGGACAACATTCCAGTTGAGATTATTGCAAAATAAAATTTAGTTTCTGAAAGTGTAGAAATATTAGGAAACCTTTCCAGCTGCTGGAAATCAACTAAACTAATTTATACATATAAACGTTGGGTAAATTTCAGCTCAAATTTCCATAAAATCTTACCAAATGTTTTACCACTTCAGTAAATCAAAAAATGGAAAATGTCATAGCCAAGCATGTAACACCATCGCAATCACTTTTGGCAAGGTGGAAGAGCAACCTCAAGTCACTGAAGTGGCAGCAGTCTTTCTAAGAACCGGGACTGGAAGCTGTCAGTGGACCAGAAGCGGCTGAGTCTTCCTCAGCACATTGTCAGCACCACCCTGAGGCCAGATATCCTCCTGCCTTCTGAAAGTACTAAGAACATCATAATCATGGCGCTGACACAGCCAGGGGAGGAGCGCCTGGGGAAGCCTCATGAAAGGAGCAGGGCCATATGGTTATCTAGCAGTAGACAGTCGAGTACAGGACTGGGAGGCAAAGTGTACATTGAAGTAGGCTGTGGAGGATTTGTGGGTCACTCCAGAGACCTTTATACACCTCTGTGAGTGGATCTATCGGGGAGATCATTGAAGGTATTGAAAAAGCTTTAAGATAGATCAAAATTGGAATTGTGGGATGTTTGGCCACAGGGAGTTTTCTGAATAACCACAAGAATGTCACCTGAGTTGAAGGACCATAAACGTCTGCTGGATTTTCAGGCACATCAAGAGTTCAGAATGGTTTGTTGAAAACGTTTGCCCCTTCAACGTTTGACATGTAAGAGTTTTATGCTACATGTAGAAATGCCTCACATCAGTTGTGCAAATGAGGTTATAGACCAGCAGTGTCAGAATCCAGGCCTCGAGGGCCAGTGCCCGACATGTTTTCCAACCAACCTGTTGCTGAAGCTCCTTATTGGCTAAAAAGTCCTTGGTAACCAGCAGCAGATAAAGCAGGGTTTCTAGAAAACCAGCAGGTGGCCGGCCCTCGAGGATGATTCTAACACACCTGTTATAG
>NC_050512.1:26854310-26861647 GCF_002922805.2 Oryzias melastigma
TGAAACATTTGTAAAATGTTGATAGAAGCTCAAGTTAATAGTCAAGCTAAATGGGTTTCCAACGATGGTAGTTTTTCATTTGAAACTTTTTGACGAGTAATATTTATTTGATAAAGCTTTTTTAAAACGGGCCTGCTATGGCGTATTTTTGCATGTGTTGCGTGTTCAAGAACACACTGAAAGCGGGTTATTGAACATGCTTTTAGCATGTGGTGTTCACCATCAGAACTTCTGCAATCCAATACCAGCGTTTGCACTTGTAGTTGGTGGAAGTTATTACAAATTTTGCTCCAGGCTTTTTCTTTCACAGCTCTATTCTGAAGTTTGAGAGACCTTGTGTCATAATTACGGTCACGCTCAAACCTTAACTAGTAATTTCTCCTCCATGATCAATTTTCAAACGGTTGGTATTCCCATGAATTAAAAAGAACGCTGCGCACACATCACTACTAAAGATGAGTCCCTGATTGGTCAAAGCTTCAAAATGCCCTAATTCTCAGCGTGCGTTCAATGACCATGTGTTTTTTATTTATACGTAGAGCCTAAAAGCAGACGTAAGAACTTGTGTCGCTACTTTCAGAGAGTTTTGAACGTAAAGCCCAAAATGCTTATATACATACGTTTACATTGACTTGCACTTAGTACCAAGAGCGTTGTGAACGTAGTATACAAAGTAGGTTTAGAAATTGTTGCGCTATAAAAACATTAATCAGTAAAAGTAACATTTCCTTGCATCCTGTCATTTTTTTTCGACAAGAAATTGGCTTTTTAATGAACGGTAACGGCTACCGAACCTGCACTGACCTCGCTCTGCCACAGTGGAGGGAAGAGGTTCTATATGCTAAATGTCATGTTAAGTAACACGTAGCATCATTTCAGAGAGAAACTTTACCTCTCACTGCTTGTTTTAGTCCTGAGGATGAATCAAAAATTTGTTTCAAAGAGACAAAATCCACAAATAGTTTACTAGATTGCTTTTATTGAAGAAATCATAATTAAATTTGTATTGACACTTTTTTTTTTTTTTTTTCATTGATCAATAATAAAATATTTTTTTCTGAGATATTTATGCTGTATCAAGCAAGGTAACGACACAGAAGGACGGGCAATTAATAATTAAAAATGAAAGACAACATTTGATAGAGATACTGGCATCATAATGGCATTTTAAACAGATCTTTTGTACTTTCTTGTTTTTTGGGATAAACAGTGGAATAACTTAAATGTTAAACTAAATGTTTCTATTGTTCCACTAACCATTTGCTGTTAGGTCAGCACGATGATGTAGAACTTTCAGGCTGCAACTACTTTTTAGGTGTTCATTATCACTTTTGAATGGAGCCAAACAGAATCCAGTATTCACTTTGACCACAGCATAAATTTAACCGAATCTCAACTTTTTTGTAAGATGACTAATTCCGGATTGAGACAGAGTTGTTATCAGAAATGTGTTCTCAGTTTTTGGACTGTTGTGACTTTTTCAGAAGTTTTGGTGCACAGCAAAATGTTTGGATGCTCTGAATCAGTTTATTAGAACTCTGAGGTTGAGCAGCTGCTCAGACAAGTAGAAGTGTGTTAGAGAGAGGACATGGAGGTTAAACCCTGACTTGGCACTTATTTCTGTGACATAACCTATTCATGTACATTTTGGTCTTTTGCTGAATTTCAAAAATTGTGTTTTGACGTTAAACCGTTGTGTGTGTATTAGCGTGTGTGCTTGGTTTGTTTGTGTAACCCACATACCTCTGCAGTGAATTTTTTGATGCAAAAATAATGACTGAGCTAACAAAAAAAGATTAATAAAACCTTTGATAAATTACAACAAAACAACATGCCTGTTAACAATAGTAATAGCATTAAGACCTGTTCAATGAAACTTGTGTTTTTGGTGTTTTTAACATGTTATTGTGGCATTTTACTCATGATGGAGGATGTATAGGAAGAAAATTAAGCTTAAAACTGTGTTTCTGTGTATTTCTTTGTTCAAATGGTTGTGAATCAGGAGCAAACACTGTTGGAAAAACCTGTAGCAGTGACTTGGCAACAGTTTGCTGCTCACAAGGTCACTCCATTCTGATACATCTTCATTTTTACTCATCAGAACTGGCTCAGAACTGTACGGCTGGATACCTCCTTTGCGTTGCACCGCTAATGTTGGGTTGGGGGTGTGAGGGGCTGTAAGCCAGCAGGAGAGGACATAAACAGAGAGCTCTCAGTAACAGAAGGGGGGGCGGTTGCTCCACACTCTGCAGAAACTATGTCCTAGAAAATGATACTGGCCTCTTGATTTTGGCTAAAAACAGTATAATCAGAATTAAATAAACACTGGGAACGCTTTGAAAATGGATCAAAAGATGATTGGAGTGCACCTAGAAATATAACTTAAAACTCATGGAGTTGTCAAAGAAAACATAACTCCACATATGAAAGCTCTATGTCTGTCCTTAGCAAAAGATTATTATGCAAGTAGATTCCTGAAACCCGACACATATTCAGTGTTTACAAAGTTAGGTCTAATTGAATTAATTAAACGGGAAATGTTGTTCAGGGGTTTATGTCACATTATCAAAATGAGGTATTTTAATCTATTCTGAAAAAAATCTTTAGGTTTGATTAACAATCCACACACAGAAGCTTCAGTTTCAATTCGTATGTTTTATCAAATTTGGCAGAAGGCCTCGAGCTTTAAGGACCCAACTGGCCTCATTGCTTCTCAGTGGGGACACAGTTTGATCGGGACTCATCAAAAGGGATCATTGCACAGGAATGCCAGTTTTCGGATGCAAATTCCCAAAATTTCAAGTATTTTTAGGATGCGATTTCAATAATGTTTGTTTTTGTGTGAAGCACAAGTCCTCACACTGTCTGCTAATTTTCTTTTTTGTTTGTTTTCATCGTCTCCCATCAGCCCTATTCAGTCTTCACCTCCTCTCCGTTCATTTGAACCTCCTTCCAGCTGTGTTTGTAATAAAGTTGCCGTCATAAACAAAGTCTGACTAAGTTGTATGTTATTAGTTCACACAAGGGTATTATGCAACGTACCTGATTTAAATGACTTATCAGGCTTCTGCAGAGCTCGATAGAGTTGATGAGGCTTAATCTGACTGCAGGGGAGAGAAGCAGGTCAAGGGAGGCACTATAAGGAATTGCTTGTTTAGCCAAAGCATTTACATATTTTAACATATAAAAGCATTGTACATTTCTGTTTTAGTCTGATCAAAAAGGCAAGACAAGAGAAGCCTCGTCTTTCTTGCTTACTTTTTCTGTTCAAATCATAAGTCTGAAAAGGCTTAGCCTTCAGTCTATAGAGTGGTTTGTATTTTTAATGGCAAAGAACAGTGCCAGAGGTGTTTACGTGTATCAGCGTATCAGTTATTAATCACGACCCTTTGGCAAGGTGTCAGATACTGGGTTGTGGTTCAGTGCAGATTCCTCCTGCTGGACTCCCGTGTGTCCACTGTCTCTACTTTTCTGGTGCCGAGCAGCTCCCTTTGTCATTTTTTTGGATGTGGGATTGGCAAGAGTGTGAACAGACTTTGCTTCTTGTAGCGCAATGATTTTTTTTTTTTTTATTCCGACATCTTATATAAAAATAAAGAGAAAGAAATGATCATTTGTGGCCTCACAGGAGTCTCCATCCTCTCAGTGATGAACCACACAGAAGGGGTCCACACTGAAATTTTCTTTTCTCCAAGTTTCAACCCTATCAAAAGGCCTAACATCAGCCTAAAGGATCAGGCTAACCCTGTAAGCTCTCTGCTCCCTGGCAGAAACTTTCGCTGTGGGAGGAGAAAGTTGTTGCTGGAGACTTTCTTCCTCTGTAATTTCTTGGACTAGAGTTTATTTGACAGGGGTTCCACTTGGGTAAAGTCTTGCAAGAGAGAGTTGACTATGCTTGGACCTGCTGCCTTGTTTAAACTCAAACCCAGAAAACCACAGGGATTAAACTTCTGTCATCGCAACCTTGTTCTGCTCTGAGGGACTCACAGACACACAAAAAACACACACAACCTCTGCAAAGACAATGTGTTTTCCTCAAAGGAACAAAAACTCACGCAGAATTTCCATAATGTGCTTGACAAGCTGTGGCAGTCCTGCTTCTTTATGTGCACGAGTGTTAGAAAAACTTTCTTTGAGTTCACCTAGTGCGCTGGCACCTGTTTGGCAGAGTGGAACTGAGAGCTGCGTCCTCTGCGCTGGGTTTCAGTGCCTCTACAAGATTCCACGATAACACGGAAAACCCACACTAAGAGGAGATTCCTAATGAAAATACATGGGGAGGCTACAACTGGTAGCACTGCTTTTGTTCATCACAATGTCGATTTTGGACGTCAACCACAAATACTAATTCGGCCCCTAAAGACTGCAATGTAGACACTTAAATTTCTTGCCTAATTTAACCAGGGCTGTCGAACTCAATCACACAAGGGGCCAAAATCCAAAACACACCTCATGTCACGGGTCAAACAGGATAAACATTTATTGAATACACTTGAACTAAATTTTTAAAACATTAAAAACATAACTTTTTGACATAATTATGAAAAATAAAAAGGCAGGAATATTATTCCAGAATAAACCTTAAATAACTTTCAATATTTTATCCTCCATAAAAATCTATTTTATCAAAATTATACAAGTCAGAAATAAGTGCAAGATAACTTTAATAACAATACAATTAAAGGGAGGGGCTTGACTTTGACGTGTTATTAAACCATAGGTCCTATCTTCACTCCTCTTGTAAAAAGTATTTTTTCTCATCACTTTCTTCGCTGACTAAAAATTGTGTTTTGGGTGTTTTTAACACATTCTTCTGGCATTTTCTAATGATATATATATATATATATATATAAAGCTTAAATTTGCATTTATGAGTATGGCTTTGTTCAAATTGTTGTGAATCTTGAACAAATAAAAAAAGGTTATTTGAATATGAGATAATTTGTGACATAAAGTAGGCTAGATGAGCCAGAAACTTCTTGCTTTCATAATGGGTAGGGGAAGGGGGCGGGGTTGCTCTGCATCAACAGTCCCGCCCACAACTCTGAGGCAAATTTCTAAGAACTTCTGTTGCTGTGCAGAAACTATCTCCTATAAACGACATAGGTTTTGGAATTTTGTCTAAAAATGGCATAACCATAGATAAAAGATCAACAGAAACGCTTTGATAATAGATTTGAAAAAAATTAAGGATGGGTCTTTAAAAGCGCCATACCATTATTTTCTTAATCAGAGTGAACTAACTCCATATATATGGCCATATATTACCTTTTGGACGACTAAAAATCTATTTTTTTTTTTTATGAAATATTTATTTTCCTGAGTTTTTTCCTATCCAGAAGAAAACAACTTGATTCCTGAAGCTCCGCCTACCGCTGCGTGTGGGTGCCGCCCATTTCATGACGTCCTCATAGAGCCAGCAGCCTGTCTGCATTTCTCCCACGAAAATAATCCAAACTTTTTCAAAGATGGATGCACACACCATATATCTGCCTTTAGTAACCCCGAAATCACGACACTGGTTCACAACACAAACACAAGCGTCTGCATTACTGTTCCCGACCGGTGTGGGGGTCGGGTCTTAAAAGAGCAAATTACAAATATTGCAAAATACTAATTGGCATTCTGCTAGCTTTTTGGATTAATTTTGGCATTTCCTAAGATTTTTTAGGCTATTTTGGAGTTTAGCTAATATTTCATCTAGATGCTAACTGTTTTAGCTAATTTAGGCTTTTCTTACCAAGTTTTTTTAGGCTGTTTTGGAGTTTGGGTAATATATACACTCTAGCTGTTTGGCCTAATTTAAGCTTTTTTTCTGTTTTTTTTTTTATTTTTTTTTTTAAGATATTTCAAAGTTTAGCTATCTTTTTCAGGTACCAGTTTTTTATTTTATTTATTTTTTTATTTTTTTGGGCTAATTTGGCATTTAGCTAAGCTGGCTACCAGCTTCAGCATTTTTAGCCATTAGCTTCAGTGTTTTCAGCTATCGTCTCCCTTTTTAGCCATCAAATTTAACAACTTCAGCTATCAGCACTAGCATCGTCAGCTTACAGCATTCACACTAGCGTTATCACAGGTAATGCTATATATTTAGTTCATAATTATGTTAAAAAGTTAAAATTTTAAAGTTTGAAAAAATTAGTTTTAGTGAGTTTAATAAATGTTTATCCTGTTCGGCCCGCAATCTAAATTGTATTTTGTATTTTGGCCCATTGTGCGATTGAGTTTGACATCCCTTTCCTAAATCATCAGGAAAACGCTACAATTACATGTTAAACACACACACAAAAAAAACAGACTTTTCATTGGAGTGAGTCTTTAAACTCTTTGAAACTATGTAACGTTCTACGTCTTTTTCTAAGCTACCAACTACTTTTCCCCCCTATTTTTTACAGTATCATTTTACCTCTAAACCTCTATCATTTGTTGTTTTAGATCTACAAAAAGAGAACTCTTAAAGCTGGATCCTTCTGGTCTTTGTCTTCCAGCTGGTTGTTTAGTTTGTTGAGTCATTTAGAGTTCCGAGTCATCTTGCGTGGTGAGCTGATGGATCATCCTGATCTTTTCTCCTCCTGCTGCAGGAGGTCCACATGACGAATGAAAAGCTGCAAACGCTCAGCTCACACACTGGCATGGGCAGCTTTTCGCTCCAAAATTTAGGCAGTAATAATCGAGGGGGCTCATACGTTTTCCTCTGACAGTAATTTGTTAGTAAGTACAAAAACGTCCTCGTGTCGATTCATTCCTTAGGCAGAACACACATCCATCTGTGTGGCATGCAATTTATGGATTTGCGGCACAGCCAGCTTAATATTTACTTCTGGATCTGCAACGCTCTTGAAACACTTGAGTTTAATTGTAATTTCTTCCAAGAAGTAAGAGTTTGCAAGCAGTGAAAATGCTAAAGATGATGGCACTGAAGCAGACAATTAAGTGGTTAAGTGTTTGATGATTTATGATGCTCCTCTGCATGTCTGTAGAGAGTTTGCTGTCAAAATGTTACAAGTTCATCTCAATGCAAATTAACTGGAAAGTGTTGATTTTTATCTGAAGGAAGCCTGGATCACGCTTTAACGTGAAATTACAGCAAAAATATTCAATAAAAGGTAGAAATGAGTGTAATGCTTTTGGTGTGTGTCACACAAAATGGAGCAGAGACCCCTGTGGTGGACAAAAAGGAAAACTAAATGTTGCTTCACTCTAAACATAAAATGACATAATTTCAATATGTACTGGAACACACACAAAAAATGTTTTTTTTCTCATTTTATGCTTATTTTTTGTCTCATTCCGAATAGACGCGGAGCTTCTCGCTTCCCAGCAGATTCAAATTTAAT
>NC_050512.1:26861813-26861989 GCF_002922805.2 Oryzias melastigma
GCACGAGAGAATGAAATGAAATCATTCATCATCCAGCGTAATCCTTACCCCTTTAATTAAACATTTACTTTTGGGAAAAACACCCTTACTCATAATGTCAAGTATCTGAAATTTGGAAGTGTTTTTTTATACTTATAAATAAAAAGAATAATAATTGATAAAAGAAAAAAATTATT
>NC_050512.1:26862058-26880671 GCF_002922805.2 Oryzias melastigma
TTACTTCTTACATTTTTTAAATGGCATCCTTAAATAATAAAACTTTTATTATGACTTTTTTTTGTTTTGATATTTAGTAAAATATTTAGAAAATCCAAATAAATGTAAAAATTGTTTATTTTTTAATGCATTTTCAGTGATCCAGATCATAAGTACACAGTTTAACACAAATTTAACTTATTAAAAAAAACTACAAATAATTAAAAATAAATCAATTTCAATACAATTTTCTATAATGATGCAATTAAATAAACTTCATTTTAGTAATTAGTTGGCACATGTACCTTTTTTTTAAATATTAAATCTGCTTTTGTTCTTTACACTTCTTCTGTCTTTCTATTCTTAATCAAATAGAAAACACATTTAAAAAAACAAAAAGTTGTAGATCATTAAAATTAAGGACATGTAATCTGTATTATTTTCATAGAAAAGTAGAATACTTTTTGATTAAATAAAAAATATATATTTGTTCGTGAATGTATCTTTGATGTTTTATCTTCTATTTTTTTAGCATGACATTTTCCCCAAAAATATTCTAGAATAAAAATAGAAGGTATTTTTAGTCTGAACGGGAAGTTTTATTTTTAGGGTTTCTTCCTGTTTTGACAATATCTGTTTGTATTGTCAGCGCTCCTCGGATACTCTGCTTGTAACGTCTGCATCAGTAGATGGCGCTAGAGAGCTGTCTTCAGGTCTTTCAGTTCTGCAGTACTGTACCACAAAAGACATGCATGTGTGCAGGGTCAGGATCAGCACCTGAGTGTGCGTCTGAACATAAAGTCGATCTGAGCGAAGGGTTACAATATACAATACATTCATCTAAAAAAATATATATATCCTTTAACAAATAAAGCTTTTCATTTATGTTTGAAATGTTATTTTACAAAAAAATCAACATTGAAATGGAATTTATAATGGAAAAAATATATATAAAAATAATAAAAATTCCCAGATGTGTGGAGCTTTTGTGACCTCAGCTGACTCTTCTGTCTTTCTTTCAGCTCCTCTCAACTTTCACCTCACTTCCTGGTGAAGGAGCGTCAAACGACACAGGTATGTCTATTTTATTGTACTCACACTTTCTCTTTTCTGCATTTTTCTTTTTGTTTTTTCTTGCCTTAATTTTCTTATACAGTTTATTTAGACATTTTTCCTTGAATGTCAATCATTTATTTTTTCCTTCATTTTGCTTTTTTTTCTTTTTAAATATTTCTCTGAAATTCTTTACATGTTCATCTATTATTCCATTCATTCATTCATGTTTTTTTTTCTCTCTCTTGCTTCTTCTCCTTTCGTCTTGCTATACCTTGATATCCCATAATCCAAAGCTCCCTGTGTGCGGGCCCCACCCTCCTGTTGGGGGGTGGTGTGTTTTTACATTAGGTATTGTGTGATTGTGTAAGTCGGTGTTTATGTGGTGATGCTGGAGCTTCCATCAGTGAATGGCACTTTTTTTCTTTTTCAAATCCTAACTTTCCTTAGAGATGTGTGTACGGGTTTGTTTGCACAATCTCAGAAAGCTGAGAGCACAGCCGTATGTATACATGGAGATAAACTGCTCATAGGGTTGAAAAGACAACATATTTCTGAAAATGTAAAACAGGAAATTCAAACTATTAACAGTCTAGAAACGCATATAAGCAAATGTCTTTATAAAATATGGGTATCGTTTTTCCAAACTCTGCTGAAATTTATTCCAGCTGATTGGAAATCATCAAAGTCGTGTGAAATTACATATTCGCTGTCACCCTTTTTTTCAATAATAAAAAAAAAAATCTCTTAAAATTCATGCAGGAATCATTGCTCTTGTACAGATGCAGATGAAAGAACAGCTCCGTGGTGTTTTCAAACTCTGTGCCACAGAAAAGAAAGGAAAATGGTTCAGGCTGTCTTAAGGATCCATCTGCAAACTGGGCGACTGAAAAGCGCTTATTATCTCTGCACAAACATGCACTTTATGGCCCTTTTTGCATGTTTTTCTTTTTCTGCAGGACATCAAAGTCGGCTAATTTTTTAACGACTAAATACTGGTCTGTAGGAATGGGACAGTTGTGTGATGAAGATCGTTTTTAGGCATCGTGGAGAGAAAGGAGAAGGAAGAGGATGAAAGGACGAGCAGCAGTCTTTTTGGAAAATTGTTGTGAGGCAGTCAGGTTACTTTAGCACATAAAAAAGAAGAAAATAGCTCTAATAACCCAAACATTTACAAACTAAACACAGGTTTGACTAATTTTGTTGGAACTGCACAGTTTGACAACACAACTTTTAAAAAAATACTGAGAAATTAGCAGAAGACTATGATTTAATGATTTATAAAGAAAAATAGTAATGAATAGTCTAAAAAATATTGTTTTATTAACTGTAAACAAAAAATAGTCTGAAAAGAGAAAATTAGATGTTTTTTTTTATTTTTTACCTGGAAGTGTTGCAGATTGTCCTCCTTCCATCTTTAGTTTGTCGTCTGAATGCCAGGTAATATTAAGTGGAGTAAATCCATGGTAACCAGGAATCTGTGCTCCAGAGTGTTACCACAGCAGAAAACGAGCTTGTAAAATCCTCCAACTGCAGCTGAACCAAACACTGGTTTCATTTTTCTTCATACAAACAAATCACAAACTACATTTTTTTTTTGTTTTATAGTAAAAATAGATATTTTGTGAAATGTATTTATTTGTGTCAAATATGTGGCTGGAGCTCATGCTTCGCGTCTCTTTTTGCTGCATGCACAGCATGGTTAACTGCTCCTGTTATCAAGATCTCTGCGTGTTTGTGTTCTGAACAAGCTGAGCTGATCTGGCTTTACAGTACTCCACATTTTGTGGCTGACTATACTAGTTTATACCAGAACTTCTACCTGAAGTGCATTTTTTTAAGCTAGTTTACGTAAATGGTTAAATCTGGATTTAAAAAAAACCATGATTTTTTACTTTAAATTTTACTACCAGTTTATTCTTTCAACATTTTTTTAAACGTTGGTCTAATTCTGTAGTTCATTTGCACATCTTGTGCCCTATCTTATATTAGCATTTCTTATATATCTATAAAAAAAAGGTTGAATAAGTCTTCAAAATGCAACAAGTGTGAGTCACCACACTTTAGGAGTCTTTTGTAGGTGTGCTTTATGTGTGTGTGAGTGTGTGAGTCGGTCACCCCAGGGTGAGGGGATTAAGAGTGAGCCAATGCAGTAAAGGTTAGCGCTTGGTCTCTTACTGAGGCCTCTATCACACACACAAATCTGTGAAAAGACTGAGGGAGATGGGGAGGAGAGCCAGATGACATTATTATGGGCCCACAGCCACTCAACCCGAGGGATGAGTTCTCACAAAGCTCATCAAGTCGCCGTGGAAAGCTGATAAAATCCGACACAAATCCTCAAGACAGAAAGTAATTGAGCTAAACTATAGATGAAAATATGAAAGGCAACTTTCTTAAACGTTAGTCTGCTGCTGGACGCCAGGGTCCGCACTCTGATGGACTGTGTTTTGAGTTTTGTTTTACTGGTTTCCTTTTGGGAGGTGGACATTTTGGAATATTTTGGCTTCTGTGAGATCTCACAAAATGGCGGACTGGCGGATTGGAAAAAGAGAAGGAACCAAGGAGGTATGAGAGTGTGCCAGCCTGCCTGCATGTGTGTGCCGGTCCTGCTGCCGGTCCTGCTTTAGCATTTACTGTGAACTACAATTAAAAACATAACTGTCACATTTCTGATGGGCTAAGAGAGAGTTTTTAGATTCATATCTGATTTTTTAATCAAAATTTTAATCGTTATCCATAAAGTTTGTTTCATATTAGGTTTTGAACTCAACTTAACCTGAGTTTAACTTCAAGATATTTACAATTTTTTCTTGTTTTTATCTTTAAAAAAAGAATTAAGCGATGGGTATTACTGCCTTTTCTTGTGAATAAAAATAATTGTAAGAAAACCTGAAACACAAAAGTTTCCGTTCTATCAGGAAGCTGTAAAAAAACAAAAACACTAGTGTGTCAGGTCACTTCTGTCTATTCATATCTGTCTGAAAGTGTTCTTCATTTTGGATCTTTTTCTAGCGGTTCATTTCCATGTTTTTTTCTTTTTTTTATTTTATTTGATTGAAGTGGTTGGGAATTCTGATTTCCATGATTCCGGTTGGTTTCTATTTTGCTCATCAAGTATTTTTTTTTACTTTAAAAATGCTAGTATTACGGTTCATCTCTTAAATAAGTGCTTTAAGAGTACATGTGGTTGTGAAATGGGGGGAAAAAAGCAACAACAACAGAATATTTTGTGTATTTAGTGAGTTTCAGCTGCAACGAACGACACACTGGGAACAAAACGTGTCACTTTTATGATAAAGCCGTTAGCTTGACTGCTCCTGTCAGCGCTGACAGTTCACTCTTTGTTTTGGTAAACTCTCTGAAAACAGCCTTAAATCGTTGCCAGAGTAAAAGTACCGGTTAAAGTGAGACCTCCTTTCTTAATAAAGTTCATCTCACAGTCCCCACATCCCATGTCTTTTTTTGTATATTTATAGTCTTAATTCCTCTCACATTGCATTAAAGCTGGAGGCCCCCCTCATCATTAAAGCAGGTCTAATTCTGTTTTGGCACAAACGATATTGAGCAAATTTGGTATGTCTGTATGATACTTGGCAGCTGCTTCTCTGTCCTGCTGGGTGCTGCCAAAGTTTAACCGTCCACCCAAATAGCGAACTTGTAGAATATTCTCAGTCATGATTACCACAGAGTGTTTTCAACACAGTTTATGATCATGGTTATGGTTTGCCGTCACTCACTGGGTTGTCTCTTGTGAAGCCATTTTATTCCTCCATGTAACTCTGACTCTGCGATTGCATCAAGGCCCTCATCAGACTGAGGAAAGGCATGACCAATGCTGTTCCTTTGAACATCTATTTTGACAAATGCACACTTTTCTATCTTCACATGTAAAATTTAAAGACTTCTTAGAGACGGCTGTGATGACACACTGGTGTGACATCAGACCACCTGAACTGACGATCCAAGAAGTAGAAAGGCCGTAATACCATAGAACACATTGCATCTTTTAGGCATCATGCTGTTGGATCTGTCGAAGAATGGTAATCCTGCAGGATCACTTAGATCTGATCAGATGCAAAGCTCTAGTTTAGGGTGTCAAACTCAATCGCACAAGGGGCCAAAATCCAAAACACAATATAGGTCGCGGGCCAAACAGGATAAACATTTATTGAAGATACTAAAACTAAATTATTAAAACCGTAACTTTTTAACAGAATTATGAAGTAGATATATTCTTTTACCTGTGATAATTTTAGTGTGAATGCTGTTTGCTGAAGTTGGCTTCTGAAGATGCTACTGCTGATAGCTGAAGATGCTGACATTGATGGCTAAAAATGCGGAAGCTGCTAGGTGAAAACGCAGAAATTGATAGCTGAAAACGCTAAAGCTGATTGCTAAAAATGCTGAAGTTGATAATTGAAATCACTAAAGCTAATAGCTGAAAACACTGAAATATAAGCTAAATGCCAAATTAGCCTAAAAAAAAAACTTAAGTCAGCCAAAACAGCTAGCATGTGGCTGAAAAAATAACTAAACATCAAAATATCCTAAAAAAAAGAAAATAAAGCCTCAATTACCAAAATGGCCTAAAAAACTTAAAAAGAAAAGCCTAAATTATCTGAAACAGCTAGCATGTCGCTGTAATATTTGATAAACTCCAAACACAAAAAGCCTAAATTAGTCAAAATAGCTAGTGTGTAGCTGAAATACACCAAAATAGCCTAAAAAATCTTAGTAAATGCCAAAGTAGTCCAAAAAACTAGCAGAATGCCAATTTTCAAAACTTTAAAACCATAACTTTTTAACAAAAATATGAATAATAAAAAGGCAGCATTATTATTCCAGAATAAATCAACTTAAACCTTAAATAATGCAAGTTACAAACAATTATTTACAATAAAATGAAATTATCTGGAGGGCTGGATGATTTCATTTTCAGGGGACAAGAACGTCCAAGAAGGTCCATGAACCTTTCATGTTCATGGACCTTCTTGTCCCACACAGACGATTTGATCGTCAATCTAAACTTTGTTAGGCTGCAGTCTAAATCTTTGGCTAATGTTGATGCCTGACAAGTTCAACTTTTCTCAGCATCGTCTTCAGTGACAGCTTCCACTGATCCCACCGCGACTCCAACGACGCTTGACGTCATTCAAAGTCAATGGGAAGCCACCCTCCCAACACTGCAGCGTGAACACAATGAAGCTTGTAAAGAGAACCAGCTGTTATTGTAGAACGGAAAGATTATTTTTTTTCTGATCTATTTGAGTGAGCTGTCTCACCTGCACATTAAAGGGGAGGTAATGATGTTATCAACTGTCAGAGCTGTTGGAAAGGTGTGTAAAATGTGCCATTTACCAAGTGAGCTGGGATTGCACATGACAGCCAATGTTGGCGGGTTGTCGGAATGTGGTTTGGGTTAATCATGTACAAGTCAAGTGTAACTTTTTGTAGTTTAATTGTGCAGACAGGCCTACAGTTATACTGTCACAGAGGCACTGTTTTGTTACTTGTTTCATTTTCATTGTCACAGATAAATTCTTTAACTAGAACTGTCGGAACGAGTTTTTTTTTTTTTTTTTTTTTCTTGCATGGATTTGTATTTCTTTAGCAAAACATTATTTTCTATTAAAACACTCAAAAATACATCTTAGTAGAATATGTTTGGGTTTTAGGTGACTTTAGAGTGAAGTGGCTTGAAATTTGCACCACATTTCTCTGTTGGGCTACAATCCTTGAACGCATCGTCTTGTTCAGGTGACATTTATGGCCTGATTTACACCATTTTCAACCTTTAACCTCTAAGGACCTAAGCTAATATTTGAGCAAACCATCTAAACATGTAGTCAAAGCCCCCAGTTAAGCAAAATTACTGCTTTTACATCACTTTTTTGTACGTTATTGCTTTAAAATGTAAAAATACATAACTGTAATAAACACAAATGGGCGTCGAGATTAGGCATATTACAGCAGACATAAAAATGAAGGCAGACAAATACTCAGATTTATTGAAAAATTGACCTTTATGTGTCAAAACACGCATATCAATTAATCCATACACATCCATATTAAACTGATATATAAACAGATAGGCAAAAAAGGGCATTCTTCTAAAGACGTAAAAAACATTATTCAAACCTAGTAGTCACTCTCATCCATCTTAAAAAAAAAACAAAAAAAAAACATTAATTTTTATTTGTAGTTAGGCAGTCATCATGTAGATTTGTTGTAATTTTTGGATCCACTGAGTTATTGTTGGTGGATTTGGTTGGAGTCGATTTAAGGTAATAATAATCTGTCTCGCAACCATTAGTAAGACATGTTAAAAATAACATCAGTCATTAGTAAGAGATTTTTTGTCATACAAATCTAGAAGGACTACAAGAGGATCTGTAGACAGATCTGTCCTTATGGGACATCACGTTTTGAGTTACATTTCCACAGCAGAATGAACTGTTGTGGAAATGCAACAAAAAATGTGTTGTCTACCTAAAAAGGAAAAATTGAATCAATTGGATTTAGAGCTGGAGTGGCCAAACTTTTTTTCATAGATTTTGTAAGGTAAAAAAGTGTGAGGACCAACCATTTTTTTAATTTCTTACAATAACATTAAATTCAGTGACAGAAAATGTTATTGCAATGAGATACTTTTCATTTATTCACCAGGAAAAAAAAACAAAATAAAAAAAAAAAATACTGGACATTTCTGATTTGAAAACCATATATAAAATTTAAAGAAGTACTTTAGACAATATTAAATCTTGAGTTCACATTATATGTTAAATATTATTAACAATTGAATGCTTATTGTAAACATCTAAATTTAAATCATGTGAACAAGAAAAATGATTTAAAAGTATAAACCATTGTGGTTTTGATCGCAAAAACAAATCTCTTCCTCTCTTAAGACTAACAGCATAATTTAGCCAATCACAGTTAAGAAAATTGTACACAGTTTTTAGAAAGTGGTGATTCCACATATTGTTGATTTAAAATTACGCATTTGTTTAAAAGGCCGGAGTTTGGATTAGTTGAATTTAGAGAAAGTCAAATTTAACATTTATTTAGTTCCATTTAGTAACAAACTATAAAGAAAATATGTTGAAAAACTTGATCACATTTTAATTTCCGATGTTTCATTATTTGCGTTTGCGTATCCATTCATCTTCTTCTGCTCATCCGGGACCGGGTCGCAGTCCCGTTTGTGTAATTATAATAAAAATCACACTACAAGTAAAGTTTTATTATCTTGAGTTTAGCGATTAAAGTCATGTGTTATTAATATGTCTTCAAGTTTTTATCGCATCTATCTGAGTTAAGAGGGCATAAGCTGTGTAAAAGCCTCTGAAGCAGCAGGTCTGCTTGTGAAGCCGATGTAAGTGGGTCAGCTGCTTCACAAACCAGGTGGGGCCGGCTTCAGCGCCGCTTTTAAGACCTGATTATGAGCAGGAACCCAACCTGCGATCAGAGGTCAGCCGCTCTACCTCTGTGCCAGGGGAAGATGGAATACCAAAGGATTTTTTTGATTATTAATAAAATGACAAGAACACACCCAGAGTTACAGAAGAGGATCAGGGCCACAGAGAAAAAAAAGGCCATGGAAAATTATGAGTTTTAATCTCAGAATTCTACATTTAAAGTCAGAAATCTGAGATTAAATTCAGAATTCTGAAATTCAAGTTTAAATTCTTAGCTTAAAGTTTGAATTCTGAGAAAAAAAAAGTCAGAATTCTGGGATTAAAATGAAGAATTCTGGGATTAAAGTTTGAATTCTGAGTAAAAAAAGGCAGAATTCTGGGACTAAAATCGAGAATTCTGCATTTAAAGTCAGAAATCTGAAATTAAAGTCTGAATTCTGAGAAAAGTCCAAGTTCTGAGATTAAAGTTTGATTTTTGTGTTTAAAATTTGAATTTTGAGATTAAAGTCAGAATTCTGAGATTAAATTCACAATTCTGAAATTCAAGTTTGAATTCTGAGATTAAAGTCAGAATTTTGAGATTAAAGTCTGAACTCAGAGATTAAAGTCGCAATTCGGACTTTAAACTCAGAATTTTGACTTTATTTTTAGAATTCAGAGTTTAAAAACAGAATTTTCCAAGGTTTTTTTCTCTCTCTCTCTGTGGCCTTAATTCTCAAAGTGGACACATCATTAAAAAAAAAAAAAAAGTCTATACATTTTTTAGCTGTAAACAAATCTAAAGTGAGGAGCATTGATTTAAAATTGAAATAAAAGTAATACTTAGTTTTTTGTTTTTTTAATTACATTTTTGGTTTGCTGGAGTGTCTGGTAGGTTTGAATAAAATCTAGTGAGCGTCTGCTTCAATGAGCGGTTGAACAAATGACCCTCTACCTTTCAGTGATGGAGGTTTTATTCTTTGTGTGTCCACCTGTATCCCTGACCATTGTGTAAGTAAGCCATGGGGGGAATGACTTGAAGCCAAAAGGCCATTTGCCTCCACTCATTCAATTCCCTCTTCATTAGCAGACAC
Organism: Oryzias melastigma; assembly: GCF_002922805.2. NCBI lineage: Eukaryota > Metazoa > Chordata > Actinopteri > Beloniformes > Adrianichthyidae > Oryzias > Oryzias melastigma. Next base: position 26,871,585 of record NC_050512.1, read on the forward strand.
ATTACTTTAGATTAGCAGAAAGTGGACATTTACAGGCAACACTGACGCCTGTAATTAAAATTAATTTAAAAAAGAGAGACGCAAAGAGAAGTAATTACTCCAAGTGTTAAAGGTTTTCTCCCCGGCAACTTCCCTTATCGTTTTATTGCTCCATTCTTGCAGCAGAAAATAAAAAATGCAAAAGAGAGAGTGGACTTAGTAGTGTGAGGAATTAAGAGTTAGGAGGGGCTCATTAATGGCTTCACCTGATTATTGGGAATGGGAAGTTGCCTGTAAAGGTTGAGTAGTTTACAATGAAAATTTTTAATTAGAGTGGATTTGCTCTGATTAAAATTAAATATAAATAGCTTCTTAAATAGCTTATCAAAACCTCAGTGTCTCTCCAAGGTCCCGGTTTTTCCACTTTTTTGGGGGGTAACTTTTGGAAAAAGAAGTTGGATATTCCCAGAAAAGAGCTTTAATAAAAATTGGGAAATGAGTTTGGTACCATGGATGGGTGGTCAAACTTGTGCTTCATGGTAGGAGCTGTCAGTCCAGCCTTTAGCGGCTGCACGGCCGGGTTTGTCTTACTCGTAACGGAGGGCAAGAACTGAAGATGTGTGAGGAAGTCAACTTTTCCACGACTGCTCCGAATGTCACAAGACTGATAACCTCTGTCAAAGGAACGCCAAAGCAGGTCACGTCTATAAAATACAAAAAGGTCAATCTTCTGTGGAAGAAAGCTTGCTTGCCACTCTTTCTAGTAACTCAAAGCTATTTGAACTCTGTGAATCCTCGAGGAAGCTCATACCAGGGAAGGCTGACCTGAAGCTCCTCTGGAGCCGCTGATCTTTAAACCATTGAATCTTCCAGCCCCATTCATTTGGTTAAAATCTTTTTTTTTTGGAAACACTTTATGAAGTGGAACAGTTCTTTAGGGATAATTACTTTAATTACAGACATTAGAAAATAATATGAGGCTGAAACATTTATTTAGATTATCAAGGGTAATTTCTTTAGTGAATGCGGTATAATAGTATCGTTATAGGGGAAAAATGAGGTTTGAGTGGCCTCACGCACTTATGGCAAAGATGATGAAAATTAAGAATGACCAAAACTGATGGAAAACATTATCAGGAAGGATTTTTTTTAGTGTACTATATATAATGTTTATTTAGCTCTAGGAAAATCGCCCACTCTTGTTCTTTATCCCATCACCTCATATTTACAGCATATCCAAAAGCAGGAAATTAATGTTTGAAAGATTCATAGTAATTATGTACATTTCTAGATGAACTCAGATTTGCTCAGGGTGTAGTCAGACCTTTGAATCATGTTTATTGCAAATAAATAAATGACATATTCAAGTAAAAAATGCTTTTAGTCACTATCTAAATATTGATTTTTCATGATATTTAAAAAAAAAATCAAGATTTTTCTTTTTAAAAGTTATTTGCATAAATAAAAAAACAATATGTAACTTAAAAAGAAAAACACATCTAGACAATACTATTAATTTCAAGCCTGCGCTATTGTGGAGAAGAAAATTAAGCAGAGAGTTCTTAATATATTATATATTTTAGCACACCACTTAAATTGGAAGTGTAGAAGCTTTTGATTTGTTTTAAGGCGTCTGGACAAGTGAAGTTATGAAGAAAAATTTCAAAAATCTTTCATGAGAAAATAAAACAATAAACTTTTGACTGTCCCCATTTGAAATCTAATGTCAATGTCATGTTTATTTGATATGCAGTTGTTGAGTTCTGATTAACAGTAATTTGGAAAATCCTATAAATGATACTGAAATGTCCTTTTTTAACTTAATAATGTGTTATTTAAGCATACTTTGATTATTAAAGGAAATAAAAAGTTTGTATCAAATATTACGTTTAATTTTTAGGGACATTTAGGGAAACACGGGGAAAGTAAAAAGGAAAGCTGAGAAGACCTGTATCTATAAAATATATTTAAAATAAATTTTTTCTACTTTCCTTGAAAGGCCAAAACACTTTACTGTCACAGTCCCATTAATTACTCCTTTTTTCCCACATCAGAGATTTTACATTTTTCCTGTTTTTTTTCTCAAATTGGTAAAATGAATACAAAAAAAGACCAACTTCAAGCCTTATTCCCACGACTTGTTTGCTGTGTATCTGTAACCTTAACGTCATCCCAGAACTAACAAAACAGTCATTCACATCTTTGTTATGAAGTGGTAATGGAGATGAAACAAAGCCTGTGTGAATGTGCAGAATAATAAATGATACGCTTCATCTCAATGAGACAGCTGTCTCCCAACAGCCGGGAAAATCTTTTTTTTTTTTTCTCAACTGAAATATTTAACATTGAATAACTCAATTTGTGTCAGTGAGGCTCAGTTTTATACTAAATGACTTTAGATACATGTATGAAAATATATAGATATACAGTATATCCCACTCGTCCACATTGTGGAAGAAAACTATTATAAAACAAAAGCAAAATGGGCCAAGTATTGAGCCATGTGGAACACCAAAATGTAATATGTTGAATAAATACGATTAGGTAATTTTCATGCTAGTTACATGATTTAGTATCTAAAGTTTGATGTATTTAAACATGGAGATATATTTCTTTATTTGTTGTTGTCTAGATTGCTTAAAATAAACTAATTCCTAATCCAAGCATCTAATGAATAATAAATGAAACCAATAACTGTACTTTGACACTCAAGTTCCTGCACAAAACTCGTGGAAATGCTCAAATGTTGATTTAAATCAGTTTGGTAGGCTATGATTTATTTATTTTTTATTTTTATATATATAATTATGTTTCGGACATTTACGGAGTCCCTAAAGGGACACTGGAGTGTAAAAAAAAAAAAATGTCTGCATAACAACTGGTGTGCACTACTAGATAGTAACCAGATTTTTTTTATTCATTTTTTAGAAAAAAAAAGTCATTTCTTTTGGAGCCCTGTAGACATTAGATACATTTTGGAATTTGTTTTTTTTCTTTTTTGTTACAGTCACTTCATGGTTCAGTTTTAAGTGTACATTTCAGTGCCCTGTCTTTTTCTGCTTTTCAGCAATTACTTTCAGTCCATAAAATCAAATCTTTGAATCTGCTTTACACAGTTTAGGTTGGGTTCTGGAGGTAGAAGATTCTGTCAGATAAAATCTATTTAGTGTCAGTGCTTTTTGAGACAAGCCAGTTAACACAGTTGGATAAGATTTGTGTGACATCTTATCCAACTTCTCATCCACCAACAAAAAAAGAAAAAAAAGTCCCCCTCTGTGAGGTGTTGTGAGCCGTGCTGCATTATATACACTTTGCGTGGCGTGGAATGTGCATGTGTCTGTTGCCTCAGCCAAGTTTTCCCGTCCAAAAGTGGTCACATGGCACGGGAATGCAAAGTCTGCTCTGTGTAGATAAGCAGTTGAGTTTTATATTGAGTGAAGTATACCTACAACCATGAAGAGACGGAGGGAGAGAGAGGGAGAGATTGATATTTACATTTATATTTACCCACAGAGAAGAAAGAGAGGATGAGTGAGACAGAAAGGGCCAGACGAAAGAGAGAAAGGTGTTTAGGATTTTATCTCTAAGAAAATATTTACTTCTCAGTGTGAAATATTCACCTGCTGCTTCTCAGTGGGGCCGAGCCTCCAGAACACACACAAACATACAAGTGTTTGCTGACACACACCGTAAGCTTTAGGCCAAGAGCTCCTCGTGTTTGTGGAGATGCTGATTTCCCACTTTTTGTAATGATTCCACTTGATTTTGCAAACGCGTTACGTACAGTAGATCTGTTGTAGTAGATGCTGAAACTGCAGAAGCTGTTTTAAAAAATGATAATTATTAATGGTTCGTTTTAAGCTGTGGTCATGACTGTAATTTAACCCCTTCATGCCTGACTTTATGTCTTAAGTATGTATAAAAAGTAGTTTTCTATTAATAATATATAATTGATTTGCTTAATTTAAGCAAACCAGAACGAGCATGCTTGATAAATCCAATAAAGTTTAATATTCCCATTGATAAAATATTGATGGTCACAATTTATCTAACAAGGTTATTGCAAAAACAGCAATTCAACAAAATATTTCTTACATGTGGTGCACTGTAAACTATTTGATGCAAATATTTTTAGCTTTTTAAGATATTTTACCAGTTTTTAATTTGTTTTAACTTTTCTTTGCTCCGTACCTTTCCAAGCTTTTATCAAAATCAGCACATCTGAGCATTTTTTTTGTCCCATTAACAGCTAGATTTTTTTTTTTTTTTTTTTTTTTAAGGGAAATTGCTATTAAATAAATCCAAATCTTTTTGCTCCATACTCGTCAGTTAAAAAAGACTATTTAAGACAAAAAAAGCCTAAAATGTCATTGTAATTTCTAATTTAATGTTAAATACATTATTTTAAAGTTACAAAAATGTTGACAAGTTAGACTGGCATTCATTGTCACTATTTTGAAAACAAAAATTTTGATATATGTTATAAAGACAAGTGCTAGTTTTAGATTGTATGAGGATTTATTAAAATTATTCACTTGCTTTTGTTCACATTTTGTTCTAAACTGAGTCATTTCCATTTATTACACTTGTTTTTGTTGTCACTGTAATTGACATGAACTACATTTGGATACATAAAAACAAAACAAAATAAAAAAAAAAATAAAACTCTTATTATTGGGTTGTATAACATTCAATTAGAAGGAATTCTAACCAACAGCTAGCTTTTTCCCCTTTTTTCCTGTTTGAATGCTTGTGTGGAACTCCTTGTTTTAAGATTTTAATATCGTATAAGACTTCTTGTTAATTAAACATGTCTTGCTTCATGAACAGATCATTTTACTACTTTTAAGTCATTTTTCCTTCAGATTAGAGCTCTTTTCTTATTTTTAGGCTACCTCTTTGGTTGTTAAGGTGAGTGCATTCAGAACCATGTATGCCATGATGATACTGTAGGAAATGTTGCAGTTAAAACTTTGATTCAGTTTATTTTTAAGTTTTTAACATGATTTTTTTTTTCTTTTAAAGTCGTAAAATCAAAGCATCCATTAAGAAAAATATCCAAATAGTTGCTGATTTTGTTTTAATTTTTTTAGTTATATAAAAATAGTTTGGAGTTTAAATTGAATAGAAAAAGAAGTAAATTTTTATTAAGTTTGCTTTTATTTTGCATCCATTCAGACAAGTACGAACCATGAAAAAACCAATGCAAAATATATATACTGTAACAATATATTTAACTTTTCACAACACATTTGACATTTTTCTTATGCGGTAGACATTTTTTTTTTTCCAGAAGTAACATTATTTTCCCTCTTACTACTACTACTACTTACTACTTTGTTTTTACGATATATCATATAAAAATAGTTTGGAGTTTGGGTTGAACTAAAAAAAAAAGTTAATTTTTATTAAGTTAAGTTTGCCTTGACTTTGCATTCATGCAGACAAGTACTAACCATGAAAAACCTGGTGATATATATATACATATATATATATATATATATATATATATATATATATATATATATACATATACTGTAACAATATATTTAACTTTTCACAACACATCTGACATTTTTCTTTTTTAATTTACAACTTTTTGAACACTTGCTGTAGACATTTTTGTTTTTTCCAAGTCACATTATTTTCCCTCTGACTACTACTACTACTACTACTACTACGCTTATATAATATTTAGCCTGTTTTCACTTTGTATTGAACTACACCAGGATTTCCTTCAAAACTGACCCTTTTTTTAAACTGACTAGAATTTTTCTATTCAGTCCAGAGGTTGGATGAACTTTAATAGCTGCCCAAATATACCAAACCTGTCATTATCTTTCTTACCTATTGATGCATCCTGATTGTGGCAAAATAATTGGCTTGTAACATCTTAATATTTTTCTACAGTTTTTAAGATATAGATTTAATATATATATATATATATATATATATATATATATATATATATATTAAGTAAATTGAACTGGAAATATTTGCCAAAAATTCAATTTTTGCAATGGACTTAGATCAATCCACTGTCTGTCATGGTTTATTCTCATCAGGGTAACTGAAGAGAGGGTTCATTGTGATCAGATAAATTATTCAAATGATAAAATAGTTTGATAATTAGAAAGTAATGTTTTCCATCAGAGCATTTCAGTATCTCGTCCCAGAATTCATTTCCATCTGGAAATCAATATTTGCACCAGATGGACAAATCTGTTTTTCTTTTAACTCTGACAGAACAAGCTGCAGTTAGAAATTCCACCCAAAATATACTTGATATTTTGTTTCCTATTTACTGTTTGTTTCATTTTCAGTTCGGTGACAATCTTCTGTTTTATCGACTAAACAAAGAAAACAAATATTGAGCGTTAAACAAAACAAGAAGAATATACCCTCAAAGTGGACTGGAGACAAAAGACTGCTTCGCAGCAAATCAATTTCAGTGCCTCGTAAAGGGCTCCATCAAGGAAATAAAATGTTTCAACATAAAACCAAATTCGTCTGTTGGATTTAAAGTTTCTCAGCGATCGACTAAGTGAACTGCTTCTCATACAACTTTCCTCATCCATTAACAGCAGATGGAAAATGAAAGAAATAACTATGCCACCGTTAAAGCTTCAACTAAAAACTTCAAATTTCCATTTTCAAAAGGGTTAAATGTATTTCACATCACCTCAAAGATCAGATTCTTCAAACTCTTCGCTAATAGGGAAGTTAAAGCTAACAGCTTTAATCCACTCTATGATGTATCTGAAACTTAGATAAAGCAATTCAACTTATAGTCGAGATGGAGTTTCTGTAAATCCGTCGTCTGAAGAAAGCTCATTAGTTTTACTAGAATTTAAATGAAAACCGTCCATGTTGGTCTCATGCCTGAACTATGGAGATAAATTGATTTAAGACAAGTGTCATCAACCAACAATTCTTGCTATTTAATATCCTTCATAAATCTCAATATAAGAAATGAAATGCAAAAAGGATTAATGTCGTCTGACATCTTGTGTCTCTGATTTTATTTTATTTTTTTACTGACTTGAATCCTATCAGCAGTTAACATATTTAGGTCTTTATTTTATTTTTAAGATGGGCGAAAAAATCAGCTTTTGTTTTACTAGAATACCTCAGATGTAAACATGTAAAATGAGCAGGTAAACAATCCAGTTTATGAACAGTTTTTTGAACAAACATTGATCATTAAATTTGATTCATGCCAAAAAAGTTTGTAGATGTTGCACTTTTCCAAAAGGTGACACTCATACTAAAGTTTTTTCTTCTTAAATATGTTTTTTTGTCTCCTGCAAGACAAATTTGGTTTTTTTTTTTCTTTTTTGTCTTTCCTTATGTATTTTTTTGTTTCCTGCAACTATAGCCCTTTTTCGAATGAGCGGTCCAGTCTGGTTCAGTATTTTAGGCGTTTCTATTGTAAAATAGACCCATTAAACAGTACTGACCCGTACCTCTTAGTGCTTCCATCGGTTGTTGGTCCATTCAGAAGTAGAACGGGACGGTTTGGGTAGAGCTGCTTTAGCCACTCAATGATTAGCAGAAAGTGACGGCAACATTGGAACACACCAATATATACTCGTTTAAGCTAATGTTTCCAACGATTGTTGGCAAACAGGTTTTTGCCGTTTCCTGTGAACTCTTCTGGTCACGGGTCAATATTGAAAATGTCTGCAAACAACAGCAAGGCCTGGTCTGCAAATGTTTGCCATCCTTGGTGAAGGTGGGATACAGAGTGAGCTAGCGGCACGCTAACGGTCTACATAGCGCATGCGCTGTGAAAACAAACCACTCGGTGGAAGCGAGGCTTAACTGAGTGGAAACACTCGTCAGAATCAACTGGACCGTAGCACTCCTTACCGTACTGGACCGGACCGCTCAGTGGAAACGACGCTTTATACTTCAGTGTGACTGATATGGTGTTTTTCTTCTTTATTGTGCATTTTTTTGTTAGATAGGTGGATAGATAGATAAATGGATAGAAACGATTTATCTGTTCAATGAACAGAAATTCAATAGTTTCCTGCAATTTTATACTCTAGTGCAGGGGTGTCAAACTCCATTGCACAAGAGGCCAAAATCCAAAACACGCCTTAGGTCGAGGGCCGAAAAGGATAAACATCTATTGAACACTGTAAAACGAAATTTTTAACACTTTAAAAATATAACCTTTTAACATAATTATGAATAATAAAAAGGCAGGAATATTATTCCAGAATAAATCAACTTAAACCTTAAATAACTTTCAATATTTTACTCACCATAAAAATATGCTGTCAAAATTATAAAAGTTAGAAATGAGCGCAAGATAACATCGGGCCATTAATAACAATAAAAGAAAATGATCTGGAGGGCCAGATAGAATTGCCCGGAGGGCCGGATCCGGCCCCCGGGCCTTGACTTTGACACGTGTGCTCTAGTGTAACCTAGTTTTTTTTTTTTTTTGTTTGTTTTTTTTTTAGTGCATTTTTGACTCCTGCGACTTATTCTCCGGTGCAACTTGTGTATGTTTTTTTTTTTTTAACTTTACTATGCACTTTTCGGCACATACGACTTATACTATTACTACAGTATTAGTCTTATTTTTTTTACTCATTTACACAGATAGAATTGTCCTCTTCGTTATAAGTAACTGCTAGCTAAACGGCTAACTTCTACTTCTGGGAGAAAGCTGATATAGTTCAGACTGGCAACTTTGTTACTGCCAAAAGTTGGTAACAAGGTTGCACCAAGGTTTGTTATCACCAAATATATTATTCAGTAAAAGCTGTACAATTGATCTGCAAGCTGAGCTGATCAAGTCTTTGATAGTTTATTAACTGTTTTTGATGAATATTTAGAAAAAAATAATTAAAGTAAAGGTTTACTTTTTGTGAGTTTTGAAAGAAATAAGCCCTCCAAACTTTAGTGACCCGTAAATACTACATTTAAATAAAGATGTATAATAACCTGCACCATTATTATATTTAACGATATCTATACTGTTATCTATAGTTTGTATTTGAGTTTTTTCTATACATTATCAACCTATCCTTTTAGATAATTTTGGACATAACTGTGAGGAAAGAATAGCTTGTGACCTTTTAGAATGTGTTG
>NC_050512.1:26880808-26898384 GCF_002922805.2 Oryzias melastigma
AAAGGAATAACTTTCAATGGAAAAGTGTTTTGAACACTTCTGACACTTCATCACACAAAGGTATTTTTCATTTACTCTTACATTCTTTAAGGAACATTTCTGGAGAAAGGATTGGAAGAGTAGTTCTAACCTTGGATAGTTATATATAGTGGGACGGAAAAGTATTTATCACTCACTTAGATCTAGTGTCATTCGAGTTGGACTATTTTGTTTTTAATTTACTTAAAAATGCTTTTCATGAGAATATGACGCAGCAAAATTCTAATTTAAAGACTTGAAGTTTGTCTAACTTTTTTTTAGATTTTGCTTTTAATTTTGATATTTTTTTGTTCTCAATTAAGACTCAAATTAGTTTGTTGCATAAGGTGATCCAGAAAAATAATATTTTAGTAAAAAAAACAATTTTTCAGAGAAGGTGCCGTCTTCTCTTCACTTTTTTTTAACTGAATGATTGAATTCACTCTCTCTCCAGCTCCAGTCTTTCTCTTGCTTCTTTTTTTAGGTGTTTTCCATATTTACAACTACCAGGCAAACAATTCAGTTCAAGGCCTGTCAAAATGAACCATTATTCAGTTAATCACCCTTATTTTAGATAATTGTGACTATGATTACTTAATTGTCGTAATTGCCTTCATTCACTATTAGAGAGCAGCTGGGTGACTGCGGTTGCATGAGTTCGACTTTTGTTTCTGGTGTCGGGTCAGAAAGCGTAACATTTAGGCTGGAGCTGCTTGATTTCTGGTGGGGACATTGCAGTGTTAGAAACTTGAAGGAGTTGAAGAGAAAAGACTCTCTGACACCGAGACGCTGTTGTTGGAGTAGACAAGGAGGCTTAAAAAGAGTTATAATGGTGATTAGGGCTGATATAGAAATTAGAGCCCAGTTTATCTTAAAAATAAATGTGCTGCTTTTGTTTCGAGGTTACCATAGTTATCTTGTGGGTTCTTACAAAAACTATTAATGTAAAGTTCTTTCTGACAGCTTCAGTACAATGGACCATCTCGGAAGAATTTACATTTTTATTTTTGACCAGTAAAATATTTTGATCTTTGGTAAAAAAGTTTTTCTGCCCGAGTTCTGTTTCTTAGTGAAGCTCTTTGGTCGAAGTGAGGTTGATTTAACTGTCGTGTGTCCCGACTTCATTAAAACTACATTTAAAGACTGCCTGAAAATTGATCCCACTTTGAAGGTCAGTGCTTGAGTAAAAGTGGATTTCTTTGGAAACAATTCCATCAGAATAGGTTAAGGGTGGGGGTTCTGAAGCTGGAAGTCTTGAACAGATTAAAGCTGTGCGAGCTCAGAAAGTTTGCTACAGTTAGTGAGTTAGACCTAATCTACATATATAAATATATCTTTTTTACTAATTTTTTCCTGAAGTATGAATTGTATTTTTAAATGAAATGTAATGACTTTTTACTATTCTTTAGCTTTAAAATGTTGAACTTTTGCCTGACGAGTCTTTGGCCGATTGAGGTACAGAGGTCGAGTGGTTGACCTTTGATCGTAAGATCACAAATTCAGTTCCTGCCATGCCCACTCATGTGTTGACGTATCCTGATTTGAACACTTCATGGGATTGTGACTTTAAAACACTTAAGGCCGTCAAGGAAGGTAGTGCATTACTAAGTTTATACCATTTACTTTTTTTTTTTTCGTTTTACCAAACTGTCAAAATGGGATGCTAATATAAATTTGTGGACGTCCTCATACTGAATGTATTTACTTTTTATAAATGTGGTCTTGTAAGCAAACCTTATAAATTAGCTATAGTTTGAGCAACAACATGCCACCTCGACTCCCTTAACCTCTGAGAAGCTTTATTGTTTTCTTGTTGGGTTTTTGCCAAACATTTATCTGTTCATCAGGTCAACGTAATATTTAGAATCTTATCTGTATTTTTTATTGCATCCGTCAGTTTGTCTACAACTTGTGCTGGATGCTGTTGGCCTTTTTCTCCACACTTTCAACAGTTGTCTTTTTTTTTCTGCTTCTTTTTAATCTCTTTCATCCCAATCCTGTCATTTATCTCTGTCCACGACTCGGTTCTGTCTGCCTTTGAAGTAAACGGCTGGTAGCAGTCTGTCATGGCTGAATGACTGATTACAGTGAAGGACAGAGGTGGCTGTTCATCATCACTTACTTTCAGCTAACTCAGCAGCACCACTTTTCTGCTGGCTTCTTGTATATTTCCTTGCATTATTTTTGCGTTTGGGTCTGTTTGAGTGAAATGTGTAAACACTTTTGGAGTGAAAACACCATTTGAGCAATTTAAACACATTAATTAGAACAACATTCTCTTCAGAAGAGCCATTTCTCTAAACACGCGATTTTAGGATTGTCTTTGCAAATTATGCAAGAAATCTGAGCATTTTTTGTTCAACTCTGCAGAGAGCTCCTCCTTCACTTTCCAGGTTTACATGTCATGTCGTCAACAACATCTGGAAGTTCACCTCTTTGCCTTTGAATCAACCTCTTTGCTGGAGTATTTGTCATCTTATAAATCATTGAAGATGGACACCAGCCTGCAGACTCAAGCTTGTGAAAATTGTCCAAAATGATGACACACGTTTTTTTTTTTATTAGCTGGCCAAAAAAGACATTAGATTGACAGTCTTGATATTCACCTGCAGACTCTAAAACTACATTTTTAAACTTTAAAAACTTAACTTTTTAACATGATTATGTTCAAGATATATAGCATTTCCTGCAATAAAGCTAGTGTGAATGCTGTAAGCTAAATTTGGCCGGTGAAGATGCTGGTGTTGATAGCAGAAGATGCTGAAATTGATAGCTAAAAACGCTGAAGCTGATGCTGAAATCACTAAAGCAAATAGCCGAAAACACTTACCCTGATGGCAAGCTAAAATATTAGCTAAAAGCCGATTTGGCTTAAAAACTTAGGTCAGCCAAAACAGTTAGCATGTAGCTGAAAAAAATAGCTAAACTTATAAAATGTAATAAAAAAATGAAAAAAAATCCTAAATTAGCCAAAACATCTAGCGTGTAAATTTTAGCCTAACCCCAAAACGGACTAAAAAAATGAAAAAGAAAAGCCCAAATTAGTCAAAACAATTAGCATCTAGCTGAAATATTAGCTAAATGCCGAAGTTGTCTAAAAAAAAACAAACAAAACAAACAAAAAAAAGTTAGGTCAGTCAAAACAGCTAGCATGCTGAAATATTAGCTGAACTCCAAGGTAGCCTAAAAAATTGAGTAAATGGCAAAATAGTCCAAAAAGCTAGCAGAATGCCATTTTTAAAACTGTTAAACCGTAACTTTTATTTTAATTATGAATAATAAAAAGGCAGGAATATAATTCCAGAATAAATCAATTTAAACCTTAAATAGCTTTCAATATTTTATAAAAATGCCATGCCTTGTGCCATGCAGCAAAAGTTCTTATAACACTTCAAATGTCTTTTCTCACAGCTCCCATCTTCAAGCATAGATGTATATAGTATAGAATTAAACCAAGCTGTAAGTTTTAAAGTGCGAAGTAAACTTCAGAAATTTTAGACCTATTATAAATTGGTTTTCTGCTTTCTGTCGCTCTCCATTGCTCTCATATTTATTCACATGAACCCTGTTGGATCATAAAGTATGTCATTAGTTCAGGGCACCGTTAAGAAGCTTTTTTTTTTTTTTTTCTTCAAGACTTACCGTACATTCAAATAATTTAAAGTGAACAGAATGATAGAGCAAATCCTGAGTCACCTTTCCTTTATTATTTGAAGAAATTGGCCCATTTAAATCAATGCTTGGCACAACAATACTTCTGGGTAATTTCACACACAAAAAAGCCTTTCAAAGTTAATTTTATTAGAAGGGACGTATTATCCCGGTATGTCAAAAATAACACAAATCATTTTTTTTATTTCATTATATTGCCCTCCCATCAAAGTATCATTAAACTACCTAAAAAAAAAAAAAGTACATGTTTAGTCACAGGTACATAGAGAACATGTGTCCTAAATGTGCATTTATGGCTTTTATTTGCCAAATTATATATTTTTTTGTGAATAAAAACTCAAAAAAATGTAGCATGTGTTTTTTTTTTTTTTTTTTAATACTTAAACAATTTAAATCCTGGATTATTCTAAAAGCTTAATTCACTGTATACCAAAAGGCTTTAACTTATTTTTTGGTAGCATTAAGTCATAAGTTCACATACCATATTGTTCTTTATTACACTGATAATGTTTGAAATCCAATGAACAAAAATGAACAGCCTTGGAGATGTGCCTTAATTATTGAGACTGGCGTGTGAGTATGGAGACAGATGTGCTCACTGACCTACCTTTGTGATTGAGAATCCACTGCTGATGAGCAGGGATTGATACCAGGTGGGATGCTTGATGAGATCCAGCTGTAAGAAAATTGTCTCCTCATTGTCTTTTGCAAAAATGTCATTTTGGCTGCTAGAAACTGCTTTATTCTCCATTGAATGTGTTCAGTCGCTGAAACATGAACTGGAAATGTCTTCATTTTTAAGTCTTTTCAAATATTTCTACTTTTTTGTATTAGATTTGTTATAAGAGACATTAACCATGAACTTGAAGGTTGGAGCTGTTTAAATAGTTTCTGAGTTTAAATAAATAAAACAAGTAACACTTTGCAATTACCAATACACGCATTTTATAGACAGTATTTGATTCTTTAACACAAAGATTTATCAAGCTTTGTGTGTTGTTAAAGTTTCTTTTTTGGGTGAATGAAAAATCAAGCTAATGCTTAAATAACAGGCAAAAATATTAATGATTAAATAATTTTGCTTTATTGATGACGTATACATTTTTTTTGTCTTGTCGTATATAAAAGATTCTTTCTGTTAGATATTTTTAAGGTGCAGGATGTGCCTTTTCCCTAACATAATTTAAAACTTTAACACAGTTTATGTCTTTGACATACCGTAGCTTTTCCACATGTCTTAGATCTTCGACATTCTGTAGATCAGGGGTCACCAACCTTTTTGAACCTCAGGACTACTTCATGGGTCCTGAGTCATACGAAGGGCTCCATTTTGCAATAGCAAATTTGGCTTAGTTATAGTCAGTTATACATAATTAATAATGAATAAATGATACTCCTCCATGTGAAGACTCTGATTTCTCACCATAATTATCAACAATGACAACAAGCTGGGAGGAAACGGATATCAATATTCAGAACTTAATTAATCTCAATAATTGCGACATTTCAGATGGTCACTTAAATTACTTTGTTTCATGGAGAAAATGTCCCATTTTTACTATTTTGAACCATGTTTATCAATTCTATAATGTTAAAGAAAAGTCAACTTGCACATTTTTAAACTAATCTTGACACATTTTGAACTAATGACCAAATCTGCTGCATTTTTAACAAAATTAATGATCTTTGAGCTGGAGTAGATCAGAGGTCACCTAAACTTATCTAAAGATCCTGTATTATCAACATATTTTTAAGACGTTTTAATTTTTAAATCTATGTAAATGCAAGTGTAATTTAAAAAAAAAATAGCAACAGAATAAAATGTAATTTTAGATTCAGCTCACAAGTGAGTTGTGTTATTTTTAGAAGAGACCTGCGGGTACCTTGTGGGGTCCTTGAGGGCCGCGGGCACCACATTGGTGACCCCTGCTGTAGATCTTTGATATACCATAACATAGCTATTCAGCGTACGGTAGAACTTTGACATACCGTAGCTTTTCGATTTACCTTAGATCTTAGACATACTGTAGATCTTTGATATACCATAACGCAGCTTTTCGACACATCGTAGCTTTTTGACACACCATGGCTCATCGACATACTAAAGCTGTTCGTCATACCGTAGCTCTTCAACCGTTTCACATTATCAACATGAATTAGCTGATTTTTAAATTTGAGAAAAGCGACTTTTTAAAATAAAGTGTTGCATATCAAAGCTACTTTTCCTTGTTTTAGAATCTGCTGGAATTAAGTTAATTGTGCAAACAGCTAAAGAGTTTTGGTAATTGAAAGAGTGTTAAAAGATTAACCGATGATCAGTTTTTTCTCCTAAGAGTTAAGTGCCCCGCACACCTGTTTAGTCCTGGTGTGGTCGGCTAGACTCACCTGTCGGTTGAGTCATCTTTAGGATGTCAATAAAAGAAAACACTGACCCTTTACTTAAAAGGCTATCTTAGATCAACTCATCAACTCTAGTTGTCTGTCTTCAGATGGTGTAAGGTTTCACCTGAAGTGTATTTGTATTTTAATCTCATAGATTTTCCATACATTGCAGCGGAGAGTTTTGTATCCCCCTTAGGTTTGTTGGAATTTCTCACTTTGAAACCTTGTTATTGTTCCTGTTTGATCAACACACTGGCCAAATTCATAATTTGTCTGGCATCTGTTACATCAGGTAAACAAATCTAGCATCCAAATGTGTTGGGTAGAAAAAGTCAAACGTCATGCTTGAAAGAACGTTTCAGGCGACTTCAGCCCATCTGTTACACTCTAGGACAAAAATGAGCTTCCTTCAGTTTTTCCTCTACCCTTCGACTCCTTTTGGGATTCAAACCTTCTGGTTATTTATACCCAGTTCTAAGCAAAATAGGAGCCGTGTATGTAAGTAAACATGAAGTGCTCTGTCTTCTAGTGTGTTTTCTACTAGAACCCTGTCAGTGTTCCAGCAGGTGTTCTGCAGGAGCAGATGTCTCACCGTCCTGCTGTATCAATACTGGGACACGATGATGGCAGGGAAGCCATGGATTAAATGTGTCAACTTTTTTCGCTGCAGTAATCTAATGCAAATGTAATGCTAATGTGGCAGTGAAGTGAAGCAGGAAGAACCCTTGAGATTTAATGCTGTCAAGAAAAGCAAAAAAAAAGAAAAAAACTTATTTAACCTGCATGATGGATGATGTGAAGAGGAAAACAAACGTTATTACAGTTTATGAAGCAGATTTTTGTAGATTTAAAGCATCTCTGATTGGTTCTAAAGTTGCTTTCAATAACTTCAATCTAACCCCAAATAGTGTTATTGTCTTTAAAGAAACAGATTGCACTTTTATAAGAACACACTTGCATTTAAATGTATCACAACTCCACTTAATGTGCATTTTTTTAAAGCAAAGGCAAATTTGGTATGCATATTTAGTAATTATTCAGAAATGGAAAGTTGGCATACACATGTGCTAATTATCAGTGCTTTTAGCAATAGTACTATCAGGGTATTAGCATAATGTCTCCCCGGTGGCCATCTTTTAAAATGGCTGCCAAAAACAACTGCAGGGTTGAACTAGTCTAGTATAAAATAACCATGATTAGACTTCACAAAAAGTAATTACCATGCTGCATTCAAATGGGTAGAAGTTCAGTGAGCCGCTCCTGTACAGGCAAACTTTGTTTAACAACAAATACCTGGTAATGGGACGCTTGGCTTTCATCTAGAAAACAAAGCATATCTCAAATGCTTCGCCTCGACCTGCATGTTGAGAAACGCAGGAACAGGAACTGCATTCTTTTTTTTTTTTCTTAATTGGGGAACCATATTAGTTGTAACTCTATTAAATAAGCAATCAGATCGTGGGCCATTTCTAATTAAGTACTACTAGATGGATAATTTGGGATAATTCAAACAAATATTTCAACCAGAAAAGGAACCAATACAGTAATTATGAGACGTCAGGCAAATGGAAAACTGATTTAAAGTGAGTTAGCTCTCTTTGGTCAGCCAAAAAAGAACCTTTAGGAGCCACTAACCTGTGTCTGTATAGTATATATGCTTTACTGTTACATGTTAATGCAAAATATTGCAATAAACAATCTATTTTGAATGATAGTAGTCAAATAGTAGAAATTATCTTGTATGTAACGTATTTTCTGGAGTATAAGTCACAGTTTTTGTCATAGTTTAGCCAGGGGTGTGACTTATTTGTGTGTGCGTGTTTTTTTTTTAAGACATAAATAGGCTCATATATTTGTGTTTTTGCTAGTAAACACGGGTTGTCCTTTAGCATTTTTTCCTCTAACAACCACTAGAGGGCGCTGCATCGAGTATTTGCTACTGACAGTGGCAGAAGAAGTGTCATCCAAAACAAACATGGAAGAGAATCTGATAATTTTTCTCTTAAACTTTTATATTTTTCTTATACATATCAAAAGATTAGTGTTATTATATTTATTTATTTATTTATTTTTTCGTTACGCTGTACTTGGTGGATTTGTTCTTAAACGTCAGACTTTTCTCCCAAAAGTGCGACTTATACTCCAGAACGACTTAAATTCCGGAAAATACGGTAGTTCTTCTACATAGGCACGTCGACGGAAAATGACAATAAATGTTAGTAAAAAAATAAACAGTATTTATTTCTAAAATTATAACCCCGTCTCCAACCAGTTCATCTATTCAATATTAATCTAAAATCATTGTCCAAAATGTCCATACCTTTGTAAAATAAACTGAGTTTTAATTCTTTACAAGTTTAACACATTATTGTTTTGTTTTATAATTCTTGATTTAGCTTCAGAATAAAATAAAAAAAAACAAACACAAGATAAAAAAAAAAGTTTAAGCTGTGTGGTAATTGTTTATATTTGACGCCAAAAAAGTTTAAACATTCTTCTGACACATTTTATAGTAATTGTAATATAAGTGTATAAACAACATTGCATGCAAGCTTTTTAATCAAAATAAATACATTAACAGTAGAAATGTCATATTCTTTTACCAGGATTACATCAACAGTTTACGATTAGCTTAAGAACTACTAAGATTTTTTTTTAATCTTTCCAACTTTCAAAGAAAGTTTAGTTTGTGGTTTATCTTCATTTTGGGGGCAATTGCAAATCAGCATTCAAGGCTTATCTTTGAAAACGTCTTAATTAGCAAAGTCAGCTGCAGAAGTAATGAAAAATTAAAAAGCCAAAAAAAAATCTGATAAATCAGAATACTGTAAGTGTTTGATATCCAGATATATTTGGGGTCAAGACTGTTGAAAGTTGAAAAGTAAAATCAGTGTTAATGAACATCTAACAAAGTTCAAAAGTTCTTTAAAACTTTTCACGTTTGGTTCACCGCAGGCCATCGATTTCAGGTTGATACCAAAAAAATATTTTAGATTTTTAAAAAAAACTGATCAGGGTGGCGAGAGATGGATCACAAACTCTGAGGTCAACCCACTTCAAAAAGGTAAAAAGCATCAAAGTACATAATAGTAACAATACTGTCTTGTTCCAGTTGGAGTGGAGCCTCCCTGAAGCCTAGTTATCCTGTAAATGTCTGGTATTACTGAGACAAGACTAACTGCACTGTTGAGAGTTCCAGTCGGTACCTTTAGGACCAGCTGTTCTCTGGTCTCATGAGCTGCTTTCTGATCTGAGACATGCTTCAGTTGCTGCATCTGATTTCTAGCTACTTTATGAGACCGACTGGGAGGATTTCTCCGGGAAGATTGCTTATTTTCTTAAACTTTGGCTGGTTTACGAAACAAGTTTATTTTAAGCAAATGCAAGCACGTTTTCAGTTAAGAGGCTAAGATGGGATATTAGGGATCGCCGACAAATGCCTCAATTTGTCATTTTATTTCAAAGGATTTGGGGGAAATTAGCACGCATCATTGGTTTAAAATCCTAAAAATTATTGCATATAAAAAGAAGTCCATCAGTGTTGTTAGCGTATGAATTAAGTCGTGGGATGGATGCTCCGTTGCCCTGACAGCTGTATCTGTCTCACCGTTGTCAGCTCAAACCCAAGAATCCATGTCACTCTGGGGAACCTGGTATCAGGATGGACTTTAAAGTAATAACTACTTTTTTTTGGCTTTAAGTAAGGCTGTATTTTCCACTTTGTCCTCAAACTGTCAGGGTAAGCTGGAGGAAAAGTTGCGCTTAAACTACACAGAAATCGATGTCTGAACTCCTAGAGAATCAACCTCCTGGCCAAACAACAACCAGATTAGGAAGTTTTCCTAAACGATACGTACAACAATGTGTCAGCGGAACAGATGAGTTGTTTTTGAATGAAATACAAAAACTCTGTGTAAGGGGATTAGGTCCTGAATAAACCGCAGATAAAGGTGAGTGAAATGAAAGAGCTGGTTAACAGAAGGAAGGTGCAGGAGATGTGTATCACAGCTCTGAAGAAAACATCTGCACTCTGCCAAGTATTCAGGGCCAAAATAATTACCCTTAAACACTAAAGAAGAAAGTTTAACTTCATCCCTTCAGGAGCTGCTATAATGACTATGTGATATGGCAATTAAAAGATGATTAAAGATTAGGAGTTTAGGTAATTACACCTTTAACTGAGCTAATGGAGCAATCAGAGAAAATTTGAGATTGTGATTTTTTTTTAAACAGGATTCCAGCTTCCAAAGAGTACATTTCATATTATTTTTTGGGGGGGAAAAAGACAGAATACATGTAATTAGTGGTAAAACTCACTCGGCGTCTTAATACGGCACTTCCTGCCTACCCAATTTTTTTTCTTCTTTGGCATATGCAAATGCTCCAGAGTAAATTTGGATAATCTTCAAGCTTTTTTCTTCCTTTTTTTTTTTTTTTTTCCTCGAGTATACCCTCAATAGACATCCGCCCGTGCACAAACGCACACGCAACAAAAGATGTCTAATGCAAGTTGTGAGTTCTCCTCACTTACCTCGTGTTCCACGCTTGTGGATTAGGTCTTGTTCCGTTTAACCTTTTTAAGCTGCATGACACGTGCTTCAGAAGATTCCATGTCAGAGTCTGGCCTGTTAAACTCCACTTGACAACACGTGCAGAAACAGACACCAGGCCGAGGAGACGTATACAAAGACGCTAATTAGCATAGTGCAGACACACTTTGTTGCACATTTGCATGCACTCGCTCAGGTTGTCAGGTTTAGTGGGGTGTCACTGTGGAGTGGCAAATGTACAACAGCAGGCAAAGCTTTGGGCAAGCAGATAACAAGGTGGCACTGATATCCAAACTCCTTTTAGCTGTGAGAGCTGATGAAGCAAAGCTGCTGTTCTGACATGTTCAGCAATCTCAGATTTTTTTAAGCTGGGATGCTCCACTCAAAAAAATAAAAACTTAAGTCTTTGTGGATTTTGCAGATGGATTTCTTCGCTTGGTGTATTTTTTAAGCACTATAAGTTTGGCCCCTTTTCTGTTGCCCAAAACGAAATCAACAGATTTATATATATATATATATATATATATATATATATATATATATATATATATATATATATATATATTTTTGTCAGTAACATTTAAACAAATACATAATGTTAATAGAATTTCTTTAACAAACATATATTTTGATGTATCTCTGTAGCAGTGCAGCTCTAAAGTTGCAAAGTTCAATGCATTTTTTATGTTGTTGTTTTTGTGGTCAAATCAATAACTGAGTGTTTTTGTTGTTCATACAACTCTTAAGCTAGTTTTACTACATTTCAGTATTGTGCCTTCTCATAAAAGGTTTATGTAAACACATATTTATGCATGTTTCAGGCCTGTCCAAAACTCTCACGTAGCTACACACGTTTTTACGACAGTTTTCAGGCTCTACGTACGAAACGCTTGGCCATTGAACGCTTTTTGCAGGTTGAACCAGGTCAGACCAATCAGAGACTCTCATTTGCTGTTAACGTATAGATGGACGTCCCTTTTAATTCACAGAAGTGCCAACCGTTTGAAAAGTGATTATTTACGTGATATGCGTCTATTTGATGTATTATTACCTGATTGCTTGAAATAAACCATTTCATTCATTCATTCATTAAAAATTTATCATGGAGGAAAATGTAAGAATTCATCAAGTTTGACATGTATCAGAATAGAACAGAGAAAGAAAAGATCTGGAGATTTAAACCGCTTTGACGTTCTCTACCAGGAGTGGGCAAACTTTTTGACTTAAAGGCCACAAAAGACTCCAGAATTTAACAGAAGGGCCAGAGCAGCAGATGATGGAGTATTTTGATATCCCACCACATAAGAGAAAGAAATGACATGGAATATAGACAAAAAAAATGACTTCAATTTTTAAATTAAAATTTTTCTTTTGCAAGTTTTCAGCTCTTGTAATACAGTCTTAAAAAATAACAAAAAAAGAGAGCACCTTTTAAACAAAACAAATAAATCAGTCAGGTTTCATGGTGTTTCTGTTCATTTCAATATTGTAAATTCAGTTAAAGTCAGATCTTACTGGTTTGACACACTCGGTCCATTTTGTTAATTCTTCATAAAAGTTGGCGCTTTGAATCTTAAGGGCAGATGATCGTTTTTCCATTATGTTGATATCGTAGATTACATTGATCCATTCTTCCACAGAAGGAGCATCCACCTTTAACCATTTCCTTGAGATTGCTTTTTTTTGGATATATTTTATATATGTTTATATAATTGGAATAATTTATTTATATTTACATTTTTGTCACATGCAGTAATTTAATACAATTTATAGCTGAAAATAAACAAAAAAATACTGTGGGTGTAACTGTCTATCAGAAATGATAAAACATACATTAGTTGATTTACAGATGATTTTTGCACACATTGATGTTTGCTCTCACCTGCAAAAGATTATTTAACTTGCATGCTCATCACTGTCTGCACAGGTTTTTCCGCCTTAATAACAATGCTCCACAGAGAAAAAAAAATCTGTGTGAAATTACAAGATGACATATTCTGATTCTGGGGCGCCGACGTAATCTGTGTCTATTTTTCAACCTCATTTCATAAAACAAACCGACTAAATGGCGATTCAAAATTATAGTTGTTAATTTTCATATTTTATTAAATAATTATTTGGGGGTAAATTAATGTTCCTGCTCTCGTGACTTAGGAATCCATTTATATTCAGAAACAATAATCTTATTTCCCCCCATGACATTATCGGCCTCAGTTCTTTTTTTTTTTTCTTTTTTTTTTTTTTTAGCTTGTGTTGCATTTTTGTGTTGGTTTACTGTTCAACAACTGCAAACCAACAAATGTATTCCATTTGACTGCTTTTGTTTGTCACATTTTGCTTTCTGAGTTGGGGCCTCCTGCCGTTCTTTCCAACACCAACATTATCTCAAAACAACTCTTTATGCAATGTTTCCTAAGAATTGTTTTGAAAAGTCTTGTCACTCTCAAAGCATGGGATAACACAGAAAAAAGTTTTTATTTTTATTGACTTACTTTTAAAAATATTAGAAAAGGTAAGAACAATTTTTATTAATTAAGGATAGACCTAAAAATGGCTGCTATATATCTAAACAGACTTCCTTTTTTTTCAGTTTAGAATAGTATAGACGACATTTTCCTCAAAAATAAATAAATAAATAAATAAATAAAAAAATACAGAACAACCTGGCTATTTGATCCACAGAATCTTCTGACTGTGTCTCTTTGCTCTTTTCCAGGCTAAAATGATTTGAGTCATTCTTGAGGTGTTTTTGGAGATTATATTACTTTTCCATCAGTATAGTAGAAAGTATTACCGCAAAAAAAAAAGCTTTTTCCCCTTCGTTACTCTTTAAAAGCATCAAAAATGAATCAACCCCCCCCCCCATGTCACCAGTTTGTCATTTATTGTACTTGTCTGTGTTAAAAATATTTTTTTTTTCACCTCCATTGAACAGTTTTAAGGTAAAAATAAAATATAAAAGTAAAAACAAATATTTAATGTGGACTACTCCTGAGCGGGATTCGAACCCATGACCTTCTGAATGTGAGTCAGCAGCCATAACTCCAATGTGAAAACAGGAAGTCATTGTTGATGGTTTAAGGTGATCACCACAACACTACTTTGAGAAGGGGAGGGGGGGGCATTGCAGCAGAAGCTGAAAGTTCCAGGGATTCTAGTGTTAAAGTCTGTGTTAGAAAAAAAACTTCCAGTGTTTAGTTGGCTGAAAAAAGAAACAGATAAAGCAAAAAAGACCATAATATGAACTGCAGAATCTATGTCCTAAAAAATGAGACATGGTTTTTGATTTTACCTTAAAATGGCAATTAAAATACAACTGGGATGCTTTTAAAATACATGATTGGAGTGGGACTTTAAACAAATAAGCCAATTTGAGCCTTTTAAGGCATTTTTCTCTTAAATTAAAAAATAAATATATATATATATTGAGTTGCCCTTTTTGGTAATTTTGAAAGTGAAGCCCTTTATGGTCAGCACCATTGTAATCAGTTATTTAAAAAATAAATAAATAAATAAATGTAATCTTTTTTTTTTTTTATCCTAATCTTGAAACACAAAGATGAACTTCTATGACTCTGAACTGCAGGCTTTACTCCAAAGCTTCAACCTTCCCTCAATAACGATCTGAAAGATCTGATCATCACACCTTGGTGGAGCCGCGGGTTCTCTGTGTTTCAGTTAAATTCAACCTCGCTGGAGGCTGCCAGCGAGAAAATACAAGAGCTAAAGTCATTAAACTCACTTGATCAAGTCATATTCTTAAGTGCAGAGTGGTAACACAAACTTAATGCACCTTACCAGCCGGCTCCGAATGGAGCTGCTGTCTCCTTCAGTGAGACGAATCGGAATTCAATTGACTCTATTTTACATCCAGACTTTATTTTAAAGAGTAGAAACTGTGTGAATATGGTCCCTCTGTTTTTTTTTTCTTACTCTCCTGTCTCAGATGTACCCAGTGGAGCAAGGAAACAACTCCAACCACGTTACAAGATTGAATTTCATGTTTTAGCGCACAGTGCCAGGTGCTCCCTGTATGGCTCACAGATAGGAGAGGCGTCAGCGTTTTTCTCTCTCTTCTCTATGAAGCAGGGAAAAAACATCAGCGAAAAACAGTTTGGAATCAATTTGGTTTATGATGGCAATTCTGCGAGCATATATCCTTTGTTGTTGCAGATGGAAAACACATGTATGCCGCCTTAATCTTGGAGAAAAGACATTAGATGAGTTTAGCTTTTTCAGCTTCAGGTGCAGCTCCTGAGGGCCGCTTTTCAAATTGTGTTTTTGTGTGTGTGCCTGTGAACAGATGCACTTTTTTTTTTTTTTGATTTCTTCACTTGCATCATCCCTTATAGGTGCGTGTTTTGACCACCGGGGAAATGTGAGTTAACGGGTTCTGAAGAGCGCTGATCCCCAGCCAAAGCATTAATGTGAGAATTTAATTAAGGCGACAGTAAAGGAAGCTATTAAAGGTAAGCTGTTGGAAATGAAGCAGTCAGTCTAAGAGTGTCTAAATAGAATTTTTTGCTGAAGTGTCCAGCGTTGGACTCATCAAATCTCGTCTAATCTCACTACCTCTGAACCCCTGGGCTCAATTTGGCCGTGACACCATGTGCGCGCAGGCGCTGATGTGTGTTGGCACACCTCAACATAAACATGCACACTTTTATATTAACAAGAATACAGAACTCAATTAAGAAAGCACTTTAGCAATCCAATTAAAAGTCTTTGGACAATTCTTCCTCTCCATCCAACCCTCCTCCTCCTCTTTCACTTATAATGAAATAACACACGTGTCCTCTTGCTCTTACACGGCCTCGTCTTGATAAAGACAAAACACCAGACTTTCAAATTGTGCATTTCTTTCCTTTTCTTTATCGTTGTTCGTGACTTCAGTCGTTGGTACTGTAGCAGAAATGTTGACTGAACGTTTCCCCCTCAGGGTTTGAAATGAGGCAGCAGCTGTTTGAACAGCTTTCACAGACAAAGAGGTCATGTCTCATGTCAATCTCACTCTTTATAAAAGACTAAATGAAACAAGGTGTCCTTTTGCTTGTGTGTTTTAGCGTGTGGACAGTGTCAATAGCAAAGACCTTGTTAATTCGATAATTTGCCTTCGGTTTTCACTGCCGCAGGAGACGAAACACTTTACAGAGGTCATTTGTTTCCCCTGGCAACCCCTCTGCATGCTCAGATCAATTCTGTATCCCATAATAACGCCGGCACACGGGCCAGGTTGTGGGTGTAATTACCTGTAGGGTCTCCATGGAAACAAAGGGAAGGCTTTTATTAAATTAGCCCAGTGGGTCAGCATATATTGTGGAGGTTTCAGAGGAGGAAGGCGCTCTGGACCGGTGATGTAAAGGAGCGTAGGGATAACAGAACGATCATTTCACATGTGTACTTACATTATTTGATTGTATTTCAGTTCCAAAATTTTACTGGAAAAGACTCCAACCAAACTAAGAACACAAGTTGAAGATTAAAACCCCAGTTTTAAGGTCATTAGCTGTTTTTGTAGTTTAAAATAAACATTTGTTTTTTAGATTGTGTGACACTTTGTTTTTTCTCCAAGTGAGCAGAAAAAAAATGTGCTGCATAGCTAAAAATAAGCACCAAAAACGGATGCACAGATGCACACAGCAGGCTAGTTTTGATGGCATGTGTTGCTTGGAGTTTTGAGCTTTTATATCCAAAAGTTGGAAAAGATAGAAGTATGGACTGTTGTTTTTTTTTCTTCTCTCCAATTAATAAACTTTGTGTAGGGTCGATGTTTAAATTGATGATATTTAAAGAGCCTATAGCATGCTTTTCTTAAGCCTTTCAGAGTAAACTATATCCATATATATGATCATATTTTACCTTTGGGACACCAAAGAACAAATTGGTTATGAAATATGAGTGATTTTTGTGAACTCTTGTCATATTTGGAAGAAAAACGACTCGATCTCTGAGACTCCGCTTTTTGCTCCTTGAGGGTGCCGCCCATTTCATGACGTCATACTAGAGCCATCCTCAGCAGCGTTTCTGCATTGATCAAAATATGACAACATGTGAAAAATTAGAGTAGCTTTCTTTTATTTTCAATTGTGGTTTATATAAGAAAATGGAAAATATGAGCATGAACCCACTCGTTTTCATGGGTATGGGAAAGAATGGTGGTCAGAGCGGAGGCTTTTAAAGGAATACTCACAAATGCATGAACTGATCAAAATACCACTTTGAGGTTATTTATGATGAGGATTGAAAATTATAGGACACTCAAAAGCTCAAAAAGGGGAATTCCATGGTATGGGCCCTTTAAGAAAATGTGCAAAAAATAAATCCATATTCTTTGGTTGTTAAAGGGTAACCAAACCGCTAATCAACTTTTTTTGGATGTTGGCCTCTGTTGGCAATTGGCAAATTGTTGACAAATTAAAATAAACTTTAATTCTTTAAAATATAAAGGTCTGTGTGTTGCCCCCTACAGGTTGAAACTAGATATTACAGTTTTAATTCAGTGAGTAGTACTGGATTTTTAAACTTCGGCTGTGGGCGGAGTCAGCCTCCACCTTCCCTGTTTGGTTACCCTTTAAGCTCAGGGCCAATGATGTCATGTGAGCTTGGGCTGACTGCTGAAAAAAGAAGGCTAAACTCCAGAACCAGTGATGGTGGTTAGAGGCCAGACCAGGTGGAGGAGGACCACCAAACCATGTAGAATACAGAGAACCATTTATAGGTAAAGATGTGATTGTGATTGGCTAAGAAGAAAAGGTGTGCTTTTAGCCATTGGCTCAAAGGGAATGCCTGATAAGCCATTACATATCTGTGAAGTTGATTTTATTGGAATGTTGCCACAGTTTCACCAATAAAAGTTTATTTACTTATTTTACAAATCAGCTACATCTTTTTTTGTAGAAACTGTATGTGTGGGTGGTGTAGCTTAGTTGCATGTTTTATCTGTTTACTCTTTGC
>NC_050512.1:26898569-26919566 GCF_002922805.2 Oryzias melastigma
TTTCTTTTTATTCACATTTCACTTTATTAATTTGTTTTAAACAGATTTTAGTTGTTTTTTTAAACATTCATTTGAAGTTTTTTTTGTTTATTTTACAAATCAGCCATATTTTTTGTAGAAACTGTATGTGTGGGTGGTGTAGCTTAGTTGCATGTTTTATCTGT
This sequence comes from Oryzias melastigma, assembly GCF_002922805.2. Classification (NCBI taxonomy): domain Eukaryota; kingdom Metazoa; phylum Chordata; class Actinopteri; order Beloniformes; family Adrianichthyidae; genus Oryzias; species Oryzias melastigma. The sequence goes on from NC_050512.1 coordinate 26,898,734, forward strand.
TTACTCTTTGCACTGCATCAACAGATCAACGGAGTCAATTTGTTGTTTTCCCGACCATTTCTCTTTTCTGTTTTGACGTGCACATAATTCTTTCTGACAACGTGGAGTGAGCGGATTGAGTCACTCTGCTCGCGTTTGTCTGCTCACATGTAACCCAATGTGTTTCTGTCAGAATGAGATGCGTGATGAGTCTAATGGGCCATGCAAGTTATTTATATGCATCACAGTCAGCAATTGAGACGTACAAATGGACTGGGTGCTGATAGCATAACAGTGAGTACTCTTGCTCCCGTTCATTGCCTTGATTAAAGCTGTCACATGACTGATTACGGCTGTCACCAGTCCTCACTTCACTAGCACTGTGACTAAAGGTACGCTGTTTCACACCATTACAAGTTGATTAGCATACAAAAACCATATCATGATGCTATCAACTGTCTTTTCTTATGTTAAACAGGTATCTTCTATTCACTGTGATGGCTTTCTGAGTTTCTTTGGTTAGTTTTGAGTGTTTCTACTGGCACACACTCTGAACTTTTTACACAAATTACAACACACCTCCCTGAAGACACGAAAATTGTTGAAGATACTCCAAACTATCCTAAAAGTTTGTATTTAGTCATAACAGTCAAATAGAACCATCACATTGTTCACTAGTTGAAATTGTGTTTGCCATGTTTTGATGTTTGAAGAAAGAAAAACTATTGTAATATGTTACATATTTTGTCAATAAATCTGACAACAATTAAAATTGTGTTTAGTAAATGGTTTCCTCTTTAAGAATATGTTCTTTCAAGAACATATTTGTAAGTTGAGGACCAAATGATCTAGAAAGAAGTTATTCCTAGAGACTGTTTCAGGTCAAATACTGAGAAATGTTTTTTTTTCCTGTTCTGTTCATGTTTCATCAGTCATCCATAAAAGAGCAGTAAAACACTGACAGATGCAGCTTGACCTGATCCCTGACTGGAGTATACTGTTCTTTAAACTGTTCTAGACTCTCCGCCTGGTTTGTAGTAAGACACAGATAAACAAGGTGAATGAAACTCCTGAAAGTCTCACTCAGATCATATTTTGATCCAATTTAAAAGACTTCCTCACAGTCTTTTATTTATAATTATTAAGGATGGGCCAATATTTTTTCCAGCTGATACCGATAACCGATATTTCCCTGCAACTGTGACCATCAGCCAATATTAGCCAATACTAATATTTAAGTGTCTAGAACAACACAAAATATGTGTATTAGAAACATAGTAACCATTGCCTAGAACAGTACAAAAATGTATCCAAAATAGAAACTATCAATACATATGTATAAACTTAGCTTCTATTCTCAAAATTCATGTTGGCCACAATTAATACATGCAGCCAAGATGCACATTCCTGCATTACCCGCATGTATTTTAAGTGCATCCAAGGCTGGATTTTGTTGTTGGCTCCCCGTATTTATTGGTAAAATCAAAGTTAAAGCCCCATAGATGTGTGAAATGTGTTCTCTGCATTTGATCCGTCCCGTGGAGGAGCGGTGAGCTGCAGAAACAGCCGCGCACAGGAACCATTAGGTGGTTTAACCCTAAATCCAAACCTTAACCCTTCCTCTGGGTCCATGCGGTACAAACATTCAGCACTGGCCGTGTCCCTAGACGTACACGGTGATGGGAGGGGTAAGAAAGCCTGCAATAAACAGAGCGCTTCTCTTGCTGTAACCACGGGTCAACGTGAAATAAAAAATCTGTAGCATATATCTCTGGAATTTTTTATATTGGACTGATACCAATATTCTCAAATTATGCAAATATCGGCCAACACCGATAGTGGCCCCAATCTATCGCCCATCCCTAATGATTATGCTGATTTAGGTAAAATCAAAAAACTTGTATCTTTTTCTATGACACTTTCAATTATATTAATTTATATAGTCCAATATCATAAGAAAATTTGCCTAATTCGGCTTTCTGTAGAGTGGGAGGACTTAATTTCATGTCTGAGTTGTGGCCGTGAATGTTGTTGGGAGGAAGCCTTTGCTGATATCCCATCATCCCTTTGTTTACACTCTCTCTGGCTAGCTTATAGCCCCTCACAACCCCAAACAAACATTAGCGGTGCAGCAAAAATTAGTAATAATATGTATCCAGCCGCACAGTTTTGAGTAAGAGGAGGAAAATAAAGCACTTTAACACAATTAAGTTGAACAAACGTGGATCTAGTTGCTTACAAGAATGCAGCAGAGCAGAGAGCTTGTGGCATGGTTGTAGTTTGTACTTAGAAACACCAAGCAGGATATTTTGTTCTGCTCCTGATTCCCAACAATATGAATAAAGATACTCATAAATAAAGGTGTAATCCTAATTTTCTTTATACAGGTCCTCCATCATGAGAAAAATGCCAGAAGAACATTTTAAAAGTGCCAAAAACACAATTTATATTGGGGTGAGTCTTTAATCAAATATAAAGATTTGTGTCAATTAACCTTTAACAAATTGTACAAAAGAGAGACAAGCGAGACAGTGATTTAAACATCAATGTTCCAAAAGAAACCAGCTTATTTCATTTTTTAGTAGTTCAAAAATGTTTTAATTTGATGCCGTTTAAAAGTACTGTCACCAAACGTTCAAATGTTTGACCTATATTATTTATTTTACATTTAAGAAAGTTGTTCATCTTAAAGATGAAAGTAACAGAACTAAAGCAGCCATTTGCACACCTGCAATTTGGTCCTTGTACGTAGCAAACTCTGACAAAAAAAAAAACATTTTGACCTGATGCATTCATATATATGACAGTTAAGCACATATAAATAGATGTCTTTTTCATGTTGGATGAAAATGTCTTTGGATTCTCTTCATCCAACTTACATTTTAGATTTTTTTGGTCTCATTTCCTTCCAGTCTTTTTCAAAGTCTGCTCTCTGTCAGTCTTTTCATTGCTTCCTGCTCCAAAACTTTAGGAATTGCTTTTCAAGCTCAAAGTTCAAAGACTTGTCAAAGAGCAAACCACGAGATCCAAAATCTAAGATTAAGCTGAGTGGAGGTGCCTGAGGTGGCCTCAGAACTGCAGTAAAAGAAAAAGAAAGATTATCTTTCAAAATTACCCTAATGTTATTTTAAATGTGTAGCCCTGGCATCTGTTTGATCTGAAATCTCACTAGCTTATCTGTCATATTCTGGTGCAGAGATTCCTTTGGGAAAGATTTAATAAAATCATCAACTAGCATGAAAATCAAATGATAAGTGAGCTTCAATCATAATTTAGCCCAAACTCTCACATTCATCTCCAAAGCAAACATCACTTCGGACTGTTTTACAAAATCTAAAACCTTTAATCTGAGTTCAATGTCGACATAGTGAAATCCTTGAAGTGTGACATACACCTCAGCTCGCAGAAACACTTGCAACACAGATCCAAGAGTGAATATATCAGAGGATATGGAGGATCAAATGTGGATAAACAGGAGGTCCTATTTTTTTTTAAGTCAGCAGTTTGAAAAGAAGTTTATAAAAATGTAATTGACTGCCACTAGGAAGTAAGTTTTAGGAAATACACTAAAAAACATAATCGAGCAAATAACCTGAACCTTGACTGAACTGTCCACAGTTCAGAACAAATTACAGTGGTTTCCAATAACATAACAACATTAGGTGCAAGTCAATGCTAAAATAAAAGCGTTTTGCCGATCACCACTATCTCCACTGAGAAAGTGGGTGTGTGAGTTATCTTGGGGGCGGTGCTGGCAGCGCAGACTCTTCCTTGAAGGGGCTGTTCCCCACTTGTTACGTAACAATGTGAGGAACCACTCGTTTGTAGATGGGGAGGGGCTAAGAGAGTAGGATTGGAGAGGATTACTCAGGGATGCACAAATGGAGCAAAATACCACTTTGGAGTTGTTTGATCCAAGTGATTAACATAATAATACACTTTTAAAAGTGGCACAGGTGTCAAATTCCAGGTCTGAAAGGTTAGTGTCCTACACATTTTTCAACTAACAGTGGTTGATTTTTACTTTTGTTCAACCTTTTTTTGTTTTTGTTTTTTGTTGAGCTTTGTTCATTTCACATAACTTGACTCTTAACTTTCCATTATTTGCCCTTGGTTAAGATAACGTGTCAAATTCAAGGACTAATTATTTCTGGCCCTCCAGATGATTTTATTTTATTATTAATGACCTGATGTTATCTTGCTAACATGTTGGAGCAGTGAGAATGAATTCTTTCATAGCAAGATGAAACAACTAAAGGCAAAACGGAGTAAAACTGCCAGGAGACAAAACACATTGACAAAACCCACATCTAAACCCCAATCTGCCCAGACAGGCAAAGTGAGTGATATCCCACAATTCCTTGCAGTGGAGATCTGACAGCACAGCTAATGTATCTGTGACTGTTATTACAAGATTAACTCCAAATCCCATCATGCAGCACATCAGCTGCCTTGCCGAACACCAGTGTTGCCAGAATATATGATTTCCTATTTAATTTTGACAGGAAATATTTTATGGAGAGCAAAATAATTTGAGATAATTATGTTTATTTTTTCATATAAAATGACATTCAAGTAAAACAAATATATATATATATATTTTTACATTTACTTTATTAGTAACTTTTGCCCAAATATATTATTATCGAGAGTAAAATATAGAAAATTATTTACGGATAATTTATTCTGGAATAGTATTCCTGTCTTTTTTTACACATATTTATGAAAAAAAACAGTTATGTTTTTAAAATTTAAATGTTTTAACAATTTCGTTTTTTTATATGTTCAATAAATGTTTATCCTTAAGTCTGTTTTGGATTTTGGACCCTGAGCGATTAAGTTTGACATTCCTGGTTTAGATAGATGCTGCCGTATTCAACATCTTTGTTAAACAATGATGGTCAAACCTTCTCTAATGGATTTTAAAAAAGATAATATGTAGCTGGTAATGAGCTGCTATTTGTTTTTATATAAATAAAACAGCTCACTCTTTTCCTTCTTCTATTTTTCTTTATAATCCTTTATTTTTATTCCCTCAGCTCTCCATCATACTTGACCTTGAATTTGAAAAGTGGTGACCAAACAAAATCGTTTTTACTTTCACTGTAATTGCGTTTATTGTGGCCAATCAGCTGATTGGGGACGTGACTATTTCACTGTTTGGATTTGCCAGAGATCGATCCATACAGAAGCCACTGTTTGATCTGCAGATTTTCATACATGAAGTTCCTGCCCTTGATTGTAAGCAAGCTGGCACCCACTTCATTTATTTATTTTATATATTTTTTCCCCTTTCCAGTGTTGAAAAATATATTCTGTTTTATCTCAAGGTTGTCGCTCCGGGTCCGCAGGGTTCCTCTTCTGGGGAGACATTGTGTTATTACACCTCAGCCCAACAATAAAGGCCCTTCATCATGTTGCTCCGGGGATGTGTCCTTCTACTTCCTTTATCTCCCTCAAACATCAACACTTGCCAAAGTCAATATGGGGGGTGTTGCATCATTAAGTTTACTGACATTTTTATATTGTTTTTTTTTTTTTTTTTTTTTTTACGAGACAGTCTTCTAACAGTACAGTTAAGCTGGAGAACATTTTCTTAATTTAACATCACTCTCTTTCTTTCATGACCGTTTTAATCTTCCTGAGGGTCATAGAGTTCAGTTGATATATCCCAGAAATATTCCAGCTTTCACCAAACAATTCGATGAATAGAATTGTTACGTTTTACCAGTCCATCTCAGAGTTATTAAGACCCACTCCATTAAAAACTGGGTTTTTAGCAAGTTCTTGTGGCATTTTTCTCATGATTATAGTTCATATTTAAAGAAAATTAGGCTTAAAATTTGTGTTTTTGGGTATGTTTCTATCAATTTGCTGTGAATCAGGAGCAGATCAAAATGTCGTTGGAAAAAGCTTGTAGGTGTGGCGTACAATTTCCTACGGCAAGCCACAAGTTTCTTGCTCCATTTCATTCTGATGCATCCACCGTGGATGACTAGATCCATGTACATCTTTGTTTTCGTCATCTGAGCTACGTACTACTACTATCTAATACCTCAAAAATATATGGGTCCAACATTGCTTACCATTTTTTTGGCACTGCACCCAAACAGATGCATGATGGGAAGGGGGGGGTTACTCCACATCAGCATTCCCGGCCACAACACAGAGATTAATTTCTAATGGACTACTTCCACTCTGCTGATAGTATGTCCATAAAAATGACACTTTTTTTTGGCTAAAAATGGCATTATCATAACTAAAAGACCACTGGGAATGCTTTTGAGACTTGCATATTAATAGAAAACTGAGTCAGTATATTTCACCCAGCAGTTTAACTCTACTCACCAAATTGGTTTGTTGTGCATTCAAGTAAACTCATTTGGGAGTTAGTTACCTTGTGACTTTGGTGCAAGCCAGCTAAAATCTGTTCATTCACTTCCACCATGAGCTTCATCGCTTCAGTTTAAACCTTTGTTTTATTCTCTAAGTGTGTTGTTTTCTTCCCAGTCCTTTAGCTACATGCTTACTCTTGCTGTACAACAATTTTCCTGTGGATTCATGAAGGACAACCTTGATTATCATGTTATAGATTGTTTGCAGCCTTGGTGTATCTCACCAACGTCGTGGGCTCACATTAAGTATTAAACACACACCAGGAAAATTATTCTTGACATGTGGGCAGAATCTCTGTTTCTGATTTCCTTCACCTTTGAACATAAAAGACTGTTTGAATTTGAAATGGACAAAAATAAGTAACACTCCAAAAATTATTTTTCTTCTATTAACCTGGTTAATGCCCATGAGATGGTAAAGTAATAAACACATTTAAAGTTTCAATATTAAACTGCTATTGCCAGAATGCAGTGCAAAATTGCAGCAATATAATGCTAACATTAGAAACCATCTTTTCTAAGAGAGAAATAAATAACAATTTTCATGGATGAACAAAAGCAGTGAGTAAAGACTAAAAGCAACACAGACAATGGGTGAGAAAAAAAGACATTTTCCTTGACCCTATTTTTGATCCTCCATAGTACATTCATAGAACTCTGTTCACATTCCTTTTTTTCCTACTGTTTCATGTCAAAAGAAATAAAAGAAATTCAAACCCATATTCCCCTTTAAACACGAGCACAGGACCAATGAAAGAAAATGCTTTATTATAACTTACAGATTGTTCATTCCCAGTTTTTCTTGTTTCTTTTTTTTTCCTTTTATAAAAGTTAAAATTAAAAATATCCAGGTGATCTTTGTCTTTTTTTTTAGATTAATTTATTGCAGAGTTCAAATTTGACTTTTTTCTCATGTTAGAATTTCTTTTTAAGTATAATAAAAAAAGTAATAAAGTCTAGTTTGACTTTTTATTTCATACTACATCATTTTATTTCATTAAGATTCAGTTAATGATATTAGAGTCACCAAACTACTGCTAACTTGGCCATTTTTTAAGAGTAAAATGAAAGTCATGTGATTCAATTTGCTTTGGAAGCAATGATCATGACTGCCTCTTAATTGGCATGTCTCGAGTTTTATAGTGGGTTTAGAGGTTCTGCAAAAAATAATAATAATAATAAAAGACTTACACTCGCACACAAGTTTTTTTTGGTGTTGTTTTTTTTCTTTTCAACTGTTGCTCAAAACTCCTGCATCCCATAGCAAAGAAAAACATATATTTAGAGTCTTTGGAGTTTTTGTCTTGCAATTGACACAAACATCAAATGCGATTATTTTCCTAGCTTGTGATTATCTTCGGTGAAAAAGCACTGAGCATGTTTAGGCTGCTCACTCAGTTTGTTTAAATACTGAAGTTATTGCTTGGGGTTTCAGTACGACAGTGGTCGACACGCCTTACATAAATGCCAGAGCCACAACACAATGACAAAAACCGAAGAACGACAGCAAAAGCCACAACACAATGACAAAAGCTAAAGGACAAAAAGACAAAGAACGACAAAACATGACGAAAAAAGCTAAAGTACAACGTCAAAATTCACACAACGACAAAAGCCGGAGCATGGCGAAAAAAGTCTAAGCACGACAAAAGCCACAACACAGCAACAAAAGCCGAAGCACAACAAAAAAAGACGAAGCACGACGACAAAAGCCACAACACAGCAACAAAAGCTGAAATCACAAAGAAAAAAGCCAAAGCATGACAACAAAAGCCACAACACAATGACAAAAGCCAACGCACAAAGAAAAAAGCTGAAGCATGACGACAAAAGCCACAACACAGAAGGAAAAGCCACAACACAATAAAAGCAGAAAGCATGAAGAAAAAAGCATAAGTACGACAAAAGCCACAACACAACAACAAAAGCTAAAGCACAAAGAAAAAAAACACAACACAACAAAAGTCAAAGCACGGCGGTAAAAGCCACAACACAACAACAAAAGCTAAAGCACGAAGAAAAAAGCCACAACACAACAAGAGAAGCCGAAGCACGATGACAAAAGACACAACACAACAATAAAAGCAGAAAGCACAAAGAAAAAAGCCAAAGCTTAACAACAAAAGCCACAACACAATGACAAAAGTCAAAACAGGAAGAAAATAGCTGAAGCATGACGACAAAATCCGCAACACAGCAAGAAAAGCCACAACACAACAAGAAAAGCAGAAAGCACGAAGAAAAAAGCACAAGTACGACAAAAGCCACAACAAAAGTCAAACCAGGACAAAAAAAGCCAAAGCACTACGGCAAAAGCCAAAACCCAACGACAAAAGCTAAAGCACGATGACAAAAGCCACAACACAACAAAAGCTGAAGCACAACGGCAAAAGCCACAACACAACTGAAATGGTTCACAAAGGAAATGAATAAATTCCTTTGTTGTGCTTTAACTTTTTTTTGTCGCACTTCAGCTTTTGTTGTTTTGCTTTGACTTTTATCATCGTTTTGTGGCTTTTGCATTTATGTGAGCCATTTAGGCCACTGTACAGTAAGTATCGGCAGCAATATTTACTATAGCCTGTTATATTTTATGCTCATCAACATTCAGCAAAGACTATGATGAATAATTCTATCCTCCTGACCTAATGAACAGGTCAGAGCCTTACTTCCTCCTTGGATGGTTTAAATTCTGATCTGGCTAGTCATCAACCAACGTTGAAACATGCCATTATTGGACCATCTTCCCCATAATTATTCTTCTATTACAGAGCTGAAGAGGTTAACCTAATGTTTTATCTAGTACACTAATTCGATAGGTGTTTCATATCAGCCAGGTCTGTCCGTGGGGGCGTCAGTTTCCCCAGGGGAGAATCTTCTTGATGGGCGAGAACAATGCATCCACCATATCATCAAAGACTCCTAGCTAATGCTTTTAACATGGGGGGGGAAACGAGGGACTTGATTGGTTACGTCTAAAGCCTCATTAAGTGATAATATATTCTCCCTAATCCAACTCCAACTGGGCTAAGGAATGCAGTCAATGCAAAGCTGTTAGAAGTGTAGTTACACAAATGTGTTGGTTTCTGTGCCTGAAGCAGCCTGCTGCTGGTCTGTGGAGTATCGATGAACAGAGATCAATGTGCTCTCATTACAAAGACACTTATACATTTCAAAAAAATTGCCTTTATCTTTCAATCATCCTCACTCATCCTTCCACATTGTTGTTTTTTCATAGGTTCAACGATATGATTGTTCGATTTCTTTGTTTTGCTGCCCAGGAGCATACAAACACATCACACTTAGTTCATTCTGAACACCCACATACTACTAGTTAAAAGTTAATACTTTACTAGATACTGTTAGACTAATGACAAGGTCTCTTTAAATAATGTCTCCTCTTTTTACTTTGACAAAACCCTACAGGAGTTTCAACATAAAAAATTCATATTATTAGACCCATTCAAGAACATCCCCGACTCCACATATAGATCAGACTCACCTTGGCAGACTTCTATGTTCCTTTTAGATTTGTAAGATTATAAGAAAATCCATCTCGCCAGATTCCCATCTAACTACTTGTGCTCAAATCTCAGGAGTTCGGAGCAATCAGCATCATCTGGGAGCTACGGGGGGTCTTTTGGTTTGACGGCAATCAACAATGGCTGTTACTTTTCACCGACTATTCAGTGGTTTCTTGTTTAGTGCGTCCTATTCATTAAATGTGAATGTTGCCTGTGATTTCTCAGCCGGTCCTGTCAAACAAACCATCTGGAGATGCAGATTGAGGTCGGATAAGGTTGGCAGTTATGACAAAAAAATGTTTCTTTCTTGTATTTTAATTTAGTTAGAAAGACTAAAAACATTAAATGATTGCTGGTGTTGTTATTGTGAAAATGTGCCACCATTTACTTTCAATTTTAAACATTTTACTGGCACCAAAGTGATCAATGAACATGAGTTTGATCACCACTTTCTGTCTTTCATCTTGTTTGTATTCCTTAACTTTAATGTTTGATTCAGTTAGAGACTGAAACAAACTTAAATCTACTCATTGTGTTTCTTCAGACATTTAACAATGTATGGGTACGTGATTCTAATTTTAGTGCACAGCTTGTTCCTTTTAAAAAAAGTCAAAAAGCACTTAACATATTTTCCAGAGTATAAGTCGCAGGAGCAACAAAAAAAAGCCAAATAAAGAAGAAAAAAGCATATATAGTTCACTCTAGGAGCAGGGGTTTCAGAATCCAGGCCTCGAGGGCCAGTGTCCTACATGTTTTCCAACCAACCTGACATTGAAGCTCTTTATTGATGAATCACACCTGATACAGGTAACCATCAGCAGATTAGATGATTTCTGGAAAACCAGCTGGAGGCCGGCCCTCAAGGTCATCACAAAACTCACGGTTTGGATCGTGTCACAGTTTTAGGGTCACAGTTCGGATCATTTTTCGGATCAGTGAAAAGTGGGGGGGCAACAGGAAAAAACAAGAAGATAAAAGCCTAAAATTACTTTTTTTGAAAAGCTTTCAATATATTTGAGAAACCATGTATAAAGTACTACTTTAAGTACTACACTCGCACATATTTGTACGTAAATGAGACCTAAATGAATATCCAAATTAAGGCTTAAACAAAAAAGTTAAAATGTAACTTTCGTTCATTGTTGGTAGTACTTTTAGTATTAAAACTAGCTGTGGGAACATTTAAATATTTCAAATTATTCCTATCATTTGTAGCACATGTGCAGGTAAGGCACTACCATGCCCACTTTTCCTGGAGATTTTTTTGATACCTTTGGCTTGCCATACTGCCCTGAAGGCACATCTCTGAAGCCAGACACAGAGACTGGCACTGATTCTTTTATTTATTTATTTATTTTTTTTAGCTCTTCAATATAAGAAACCTGATCTTGTGGCATCTGTGTCCTCCATAACGAGTTCTAGAAAAGTTTTAGAAAAAAGTTCCTCTCACACAGCGAAAGCTTCAGGTTAACAGACTTTTACAAACCGTCAACAAGCAATTTTGATGCATGTTAAAACAAAGACGGTGTACACTACATGAATTTAACGCTGATTGGTGTGGACAGATAATTGATTTTAATGATGCGTGAGGTACGCAGCGGAAAGGAGGATCTCTACAATAGCATTGGTAAGCATTTCTCTATGACTGGGTCCATAGGATCATTCACTTTTTTTTTTTCCTTTGGTGATCTTTACCTTCCATACAGCAGGAGATAGCATCTGAATGACCCCATCCCTTCCCAAACTATCCAACAAAAATATGACTTGTACTCCAAAAAATATGATAATAATATAATAATATGATGTTAAACCATTTTTTCTTTGCATCCTGATTCATCAATTCATGCAAAAAAAAAAAAAAAAAACCTGACAGTTCTTGAATGTTGAGAGAGCATGACTGTCACCAACTTCTCTTAAACTCCTTGCTCTTTCTGTAGCTTGTGATATGTTTTTTACTGACAACAAATCCAGGGACAAGAGACGGGTTATCTGTGACTTATCAAGATAACCCTCGGATTAGTATGTCACCAGGAGTGCGAGAAAGCTGAAGATGCTAAACAAAATGCAGCTTTCATCTGTAGTGCTTCTACAGTGTAGAAATACAAATGTTTCAAACATTTAAGACAGTCTAGGGCTATGAAGCAGATAAACACATTGTTTTTGTAAGTGGGTGAGAAATGCCAGCTTAACACAGCAAAAAAGGGAACAGGGTGCAAATGAACAGTGGAAAATCTGGTGGCTGGATGTGTGAGAGCATATAAAGCGTAGAGTAATGGGAAATGGAACAAAAACAAAGGAGGAATAAGGAGTATCGTAAAAAGTAGTTACGTCTGTAGTGTCCCCATGTGGGATTAGGCATATTTTTATCGTCTGTAGCCAGCATTAAGTGTCTTAAAATATCACCATCAGCGCCTTTGTTCACCTTTAAAGCAGTTTTTCTGTACACAGAAGCCAGTGGGGCCACTGGTGTGTGACATTTACAGACACGATGAACTTAAAGAATTTAATACCAAATAAGGATCTCAGATTCTCTTTATTTGTGCTTTCCTCTCTCATTTTCTGTTGTTTTACCTTCAAGCAAGCATTATCCTTGGTCGACCATGAGCTATGTGTGTCTGTTTTTGTGTGCATGCATGTGTACTGCAGTTCAAAGGCAATAACAGTCAAAGGCCTCCTGCAGAGTGTGTCAAACTCAAAAAAAATCTCTCTGAACAGTGAATTAACAGCATCTCCCCATTGCATTCCTCTTCCTGTTTTTCACAAATGTCTTTTCCTCTGCTCTGTCCCCCTTCTGCTGCTTCATTGCCCGTTTACCCATCTTGTTGTCAAAACATCCTTCATGGTCCATCTTCACATTCTCTACACATATCTGTTTTCTATGGAAATCTTGACCATTTTGCAGTTCCAACACACAAAACACAGCACTACACTTAAATGTCACCAAATGTGTGTGTAGCATTTAGACAAAAATCATCTTATGGATCAGAAATGTCCTTTAAAACACCAGGGTTGTTTTGCTGAAATTAGACACGTGCTACGTTCAACTGGCCTTGGCAATTTGCGTTTGAATGAAAACTTCCAATGAAAAGTATATGTAGACAGCCGTATATGGGCATTTCGGGCTTCAGCTTTCAAACTCTCGTATTCTCGTGCCACTTCGTAAGTCTTTAAAGTCCCACACCATTTTTTTTTATTTTTAACAATTGTAAATGCGTTCTAAATAAATGAATGAAGCAATCCAAGATCCAAGGAAATCCCTTTAGACGTGAAGAATTCTCCAACTTGGTTCTCCATGGTGTCGTTTGCATCTTCAACAGCTCAGTTAGCTTCCATGCTAACGTTAGTTGCTCCAGGCTGGGCCCGAGGTTTGAGTTGAATTCCCTTGAAAATGACTTTGTTCATTCTTACTTCTTGATCCACGTCCTTCACTCTTCTCTCCAGGAGATCTTGCCGATTATATCATTGTTTGTTACGTCTCTTTTCCTGCCGGAAATCTTCCAGGAGTTGCAGTAGTGGTGATAGCTTAGCGTCAAGTTGTTGGAGTGTTATTAGCCTAGCATCCAACTGGAGCAATGGACTTAGGCTAGCTTGTATGTCGGCTAGGCAACTCTCTTTGTTGCAGAATTGCTTCAGTTTTGCAGTAGTTTTGTGATTAAAGTCGCTAGTAGACGACTTTCAAAAGAAGAAGAGTTGAGGAGAGTTGAAGACGAGCTCATAATGCCGTTTTTTGGCCAAAAATAAATTGACCTTTGACATTTTCTAGGACAAAGTTTGTGCAGCGTGCACCTTGAGCTAACACTAGTGGTGCAAAAAAAAAATTGCAAGCAATATCAGCGCTATGCAGCCGTACAGTTTGAGTGATATGCTAGCTCAGATAAAGAAAATTAAGACTTTAGTGTATCCATTAGTCTGTAAGTAGATGCATCAGAATAGAATAGAGTAGAGCTGGTAACACTGTTTAGTGGAATTTACTCAAATTGCCGCCTTGTCAACTTGTTAGTAAAGAAAATTCAAAAATAAAGCTGACTAGAGGGAATGGTCTTCTACAGTCGATGTTTGCCCAGTATGGGGAGTAGACCATCTATTTAGAAGTACTTATGCTCACTGTAATGATCCCCAGCTTATGATGTATTCTGCTAATGTTTCTAAATTTAAAGGAAAGTTACAAACATGAATTCACCTGTTGTCCATTTATGTTTCACATTCAAATGCTTAAACTAAAGCACAGAAAACTTACTTTTCCCACACGAGTTTGACAATATAAATCCAACATAAAATGATGTATTTGGTGTGTTTAGACAAAGAAAGATGCTAACACTCAATGATTTCCTGGTGGTGAGACACACAGCAATCCATCAAGCACATGAAATTAAAATGTGGTGAACTGTGAAGGTTTTCGCCCAGTTTCTGAACTGGACTCAGTCCCAGCCTCATCACACAGTGGAATGCCAGATCTAAAAAGCACTGCTTGGATTTGATTCACACTGTGAAACCAAACAGATCATTTAAACACATTTATTTTCACACACAAGTTTCTTTCAGGCTACATTTCAATGGGTTCTTATTGCATACATCCCTCATTGTTTTTACAATATTCATAGACAGACTGCTCGCCCGAAGAGTCTTCAACTTGTTTGCTTCAAACTGCGCCTGGGCAATGAAGCTGACCAGTGATATTAGATGAAAGACTGTATCTATGGTGTTGCAGTATCTAGATAGTTTTTTATTTGTTGTAATTTGGAGTCAATCGCATGTCGTGGCAGGATGATACAAACTCCAGTTCATCAGAGGAATTTATATCAGGACATTTCCTTTATTTTACCCGTGAGGGATTCTCTCATTCTGTGTCTTACGGTGGCCCTGATGGGTCATAACAAAACACATAAAGTTCACAACACATTAAATACACAAAAAAGGACATTAAGTTATCAATACAACGCTTAAAGTTCACAACACAATTAGGGTCACAACACCACACAATAAATTCACAGCACAACACATTAGGTTCACAACAATAAATTAATCAACAAAAGACATTACAATACTTAAAGTTCACAACACAATTAGCGTCACAATGAAACATATTAAATTCACAATGCATTAAGTTTACAACAAAACGGATTAAGTTCACAGCACAATGCATTATGTTCACAACACAACACATTAAGTTTACAACACAACACATTAAGTTTACAACACAACACATTAAGTTTACAACAAAACGGATTAAGTTCACAGCACAACGCATTAAGTTTACAGCACAACGCATTAAGTTTACAACACAACGCATTGAGTTTACAACACAACGGATTAAGTTCACAGCACAATGCATTAAGTTTACAACACAATGCATTAAGTTCACAACACGACACATTAAGTTTACAACACAACGCATTAAGTTTACAACACAACGCATTAAGTTTACAACACAACGCATTAAGTTTACAACACAACGGATTAAGTTTACAACACAACGCATTGAGTTTACAACACAACGCATTGAGTTTACAACACAACGCATTGAGTTTACAACACAACACATTAAGTTCACAACACACTTGCAGTTCACAACACATTAAGGTCACAACACATTAAGGTCACAACACATTAAGGTCACAACACAATGCATGAAGTTCTCAACACTTTAAATTTACAACACAACACATTAAGTTCACAACAAAACACAATCACTTACAGCCTTTTTAAAAATGTCAAAAAAATTTAAAAACACTTTTAAAAATTGTAGAGAAAATCTGAGAAAAAAAGCATGAAGTAGCAATTTTTGCCTTTCCTTCCAAGCCATAAATAACTTCTTTATCACTTTTCTCATCTGTATTTAATGTTTTTTTTTTTTTTTTTAGATAATCTATACATAACAGCAGGGAAATGTGTTCATTAGTGTAGTTCAGTACAGTACAGTTGTTGCATCTGAATCCGTCTTCCGACTTGCTTTTAAACTATCTGAGCTGGACTTTCTGTTAACTTTTCTGATCACTGCCACCTCATGTGGGTTATGTCCTCTCACGTATCGACAGCTGACTTTGTCTTGCTTTTAAAAGCTTACTGTCATCTTGAAATACGTGCAAGAGAGATAAAGTAGCTTTATTGAGCTTACTGTCAGCATAACTATCTGCTCTCTGCGACGACACGCTTCATGTCTCCAGTCAACTTATCAGACTAAAATAACAAGGACAAGCTTCAGGTTTTCTTGCATATCTATTCTTAAATTTGCAGCAGATAAACTATCACATTGGTTTACATAGAAATAAATCTAATAAATAAGTCCCTCTCAATTTGATTCTAAAAGGCCATTCCAATATTTTCTGATTATGTGATACAATGTTTTACTCTTCTTGAGAAAAACTCATAAAAAAATGGGTGAAGAGGCTTTTTGTTCATTTCAAAAACCATCATTCAAGGGTCTCGTATATCTTTTTTCTGTTATTACTATTTATTTCAAAGCAAAAAAAAAAAAAATGCAATGAGTACACAGATACACGTGGCTCATCTAGCCTGTGGTAAGCTATAACTTTCTTAATATTTCATCACTTTATGTTATACTGAGTACCTCTTTACTGTAGCTTACTCCTCAAAGAAAAGGGGAAACCTATGGGAATTAAACGGGGGAAAAACATTTGGAACGCTTGGAAATGGAATAAAATCCTGCTCCATCAGTGTGGGTATTTATTTCCAAGAGGAGTGCTGTCCGACAGTGATCAGAGAACCACGTCCTTTTTGGATTTCAGAGCTCAATCAGAAATCCCAGAGCTTAGCTACCTCACAGCACAGTCCTATCTTCAAAAATATTTTCTGAAGCTTAAATGTCAACGACCAAAAGTATGTATTTCTCCTGCAAGATGCAAAAACAACTTCAAAGACTTTTATTTTGGCAGACCTTCAATTGACTAGTTTTTTTTTTCTTTTCTTTTTGACGTTCTTTTTTTGTGTTTCATAAATTTACTTACTATTCAATTGTAAAGCAACATTATGATCTATTAATGAAAGGTTTGGTTAAGTAAACTTTATTTGGAAATAAAAAAAACAAAAAAACAAGGGGAATTAATGTATGGTTTAACACTTAAAGTGTAATAATGTACTGAAAGAGGCAGATATTTTTGATCATTCTTTATGTGAAGAATTATAGACTTTGACAGGTGAGAGAGGTTAGATTTGGCTTGTTTGGCTACAGTCAGTGTCACTAAACCAGATAATATTGTTTCATGTTCAGAGAACCTGTTTCTTATTATCTGTAAAAGCGTACTTGAATGTAAGCTTTTACAGGTTATTAGAAACTTGTTTTATGTCTTAATTTGAGAAAAAAGAACATTGTTTCACAGCGTGCCGACTTCCAGATTTCCACATATTTGTTGGTAAATTGAAATATTATAGTTTCAGATCCCCTATTTCAGTCCCAAAATCAAAGCCTTCAAATGGTTGATTTGCAAGAGCAACAAAAACTTTATTTTTTTTAGACAATAAAAACAAATAATTTCTAAGGCTTCTAGATCCATCAGAATTTGAGCCTCAACTAAAATTTTAAGGAGCACAAACTTATTTAAATGTGTCTAAATCAGCATAAATTTGAAGAAGGCTGTTTTCGACATCCCCTTAAAGTGGATGAGACTAAATCTCATCTCTGATTAGTGGGGAATTTGCATTCACATCATGAGGAAAGTCGAAGCAGTTGACTTTGGGTTTGAAAAGCCCAAGATTACGGACATAGTGAGCAACCACTTTCAGTATTTGTCTTCAGCCGTCATTCTTTATGTAATGTTTTTCTTTTCTTCTTTTCTTTGTATTTAAACTTTATTAGACCTTTATGTAGGATCTAATAAAGCTCTCACACTGACATTCAACACGTCACGGGCGCTTTTTCCTCTTATTTGCCATAATTTAAAGTGAAAAATGTACTCAAATTTATAAAGATTTAGCCTCTTTCGAGGAAAGTTTAGTCTTTTCTCTACAAGCCTACTTTTCTATATTTTTTTGAAAAAAAAAAGAAAGTAATTTACCATCTCGTGACATATCTGTATTTGGAGCTTGGGGATTCAGGAATTCCCCTGTTTGCTTCATGTAGGAACAATTATAGACTGAAACTCCACAATTAGATATTGCATTATTATTGATAATGAAGTCGAAAACTGATTTATCTTGAAATAGAACTCCTGTCTTGAAGAGAGGCTTCCATTAATGTTGCCCTACTTTTAAAAAAAAAACATCTTGTAAGTCAGTAAGTTGTTTTACCAGCAACTATTATGTAGTTTAATATATATATAATATTTGTATCAATACTTCATTTGTCTTTTTCTGTTTATGCTGTAAATATTTGACTTTTTAAAAAAAATAATCCTCAGTCAGAGAGCTTCTGGGTGAAGATTTTAGTTGGAAATAGTCAGCACTTATAGTACGTTTTTAAGTGATTCTCCTTCTCCTTTCCGTATGTTTTTTGGCACGTAAAAACTCAATCACACTTTCACTGATTTCAGCAATCTTGGTATCAAAATGTTCAGCTTGTTCAGGACATTACTGTTCGTATTTTGGTATTCATAAACTGTATAGTTTTTTTTAATATTGAGCAAAATATGCCTCATAAGAAGTTAATGCGAAAGTCTTAAACTTCATTATTTTTGCTGAGATTACCAACAAGCTTTTATATATATGTATTCATGGGCAATGTTTTCATCTGTTTTAGTAATTAAAAGAAAAAAAATGGCATTGAGCTGTTATATTAGCATTATGCTAGCTCGTTTGGGTAATTTGGCATCTACTGAAGTTTTTTCTAGAGTAATTTAGAGTTTAGCTTCTATTTTAACAACAGGCTAATGTTTTTGACTAAATTGGCCTATTGAGATATTTTAGACCATTTTTGAGTTTAGCTAGTATATAAGCAACAAGCTAGTTTTTTTTGGGTAATTTGGTTTACTGAGATATTTTAGGCTATTTTGAAGTTCAGCTAATATTTAGGCAACACACTAAATATTTTGCAAAATTGCCATAGACTGAGGATTTTTTTTTTAAATTTTACTACAAAATTTTTAGAAATTTCAACTCTCTTTCGTAGTTCTTTAACAAAATGTCCAATCTTTAAGCAAATTTAACATTTAACAAATAGATTTTGCATTTTCAGCAAATCCCTTTTGCAATTAAATTAAATTGCATCACCATTTTCAGCACTAGTTTAAGCAAAAAGCATACACATTGGCATTATCACAGGTAATGCAACCTTTCTAGTCTGTCTTGGTTCCTCTCCTACCCATTCATAACCCCTAACCCACCAGAGGCAACTCAGGGCTAATTGTCTTGCTCAAGGACAGTACCATATGTGACTGTGATAGGCAGGAATTAAACCTTCAACCCTACAGCTGTGTGACAGCTGCTCTACCTCAGGATTGCAGCCACCTGGGAAGATAAGAGGGCATATTTTAGAAGTCAAGGTTGAAGGTAATTTATCAACCAAATTATTTTAGCACTTATTTCACAGTCAAAAGATTTTATTCTTCTACTCCATCTAAATACATGTTTTTCCTCAGATATGAACGGCTTCTGTTGCTCTGTTTTCCTGTCTGTCAATCTCTGTTTGGCTCAAAATCCTGAGAGACGAGACAAGCAGAGTCTTGTCAGGTTTTTGAGGTTGTTATACTCACTCGTCAGTCTGCTTATGTGTCTGTTTATCCCTCTGTGTACCGGGAGATGTGTGAACCCAGGAGATTGTTATCTTCACTGTCTCCCATCTTCACCTTTTTTTTAATTCCATGTATAGGCAAAGTTAAACATGTGAGCAACAAGACAGTCACTTGTTCCGTCTAATCTCACCTTCAGCCTGTCACGTTGGCTGCTTGGTGCTGTTTAATGGCAGCTTTTGATTTGACAAAAAAGAACTTCAACAACTTTAGTGGAACAATTTAAATATTACATGATGTCTAAAATAAAATTATCTTTATGAAAGTGCTGTTAGAGATTTGGATACATGGGACTAATAAATAAAAAAAAGAAAAAAAATGATATTAAGCACAACCTCAAAATCAAATATTTGTATTTAAAAAATTGCTTTAATTATATGTTGCTCTCAGTGTGTAAGATTGTTTTGTCATCCATTGAACTATTTGGTCCAGGGGTCTGCAACCAGAGGCTCCGGGGCCACATGTGGCTCTTTTATTTCTCTATAGTGGCTCTTTGAGTGAAGAAAAACAAATAAGAGGCGCTGACTTTCAAAATTTACTTACTTAATATTGATTTAATTCGAGATTGTTGAGGCTTATCGCTGAGGTGCTTGTGGAACACCCCTGCTGACAACTCAAAGGAGCTTATGTCCTCTACTGCATAACACAATGCTGCATAATAATGTTTATTTAATTTACAAAAGAAACAGAGAAAATAAATGTGTATATGTTTATATACATTGTATATATTAAAATTGAATTATGAAGCAGGTTAACTGCAGGACGGAAAAGGATGACAGCCCACCCAAGTAGACCTAAGAATCAACAAGAGAAAATGCCATTGGATGGGACGATCCTAAGTGGAACAGGAAGTCTTTTATTTTGAAAAGAAGTCATATGGCGGACAAAAAAAAATCTTTGTGAATTCTTGTTTTTATTCATGCAAAAAAAAGAAATATAATTTATATAAAAAGTAGTAACACTTTCAAAATGGTGAGATATGACTTTTCGGCTTTTGATGAGTGAGAAACAGACCCCCGGTCGAGTCTGAAAAGCAGAAATGAAGGAACCAAACCATGCAGACGGAAAACAGTGTTCAAGACCCAAAACTGTTCAAATGTAAAGCATCACAGTCACCATGAAGACATTTATTAGTGAAGGGAATCCGTAGCCAAAAAGAGCAGTAGAGTGAACATTTCTGTCCGGCTTGACCAAACACGAGACATGCTGCTACATTCCAGACCGTTCATGGGGTTGTACTGAGCATGCTGGGAGG
>NC_050512.1:26920624-26943425 GCF_002922805.2 Oryzias melastigma
CCTAAATGAGCTTATCTCATCTACTGCATAACACAATGCTGCATAATAATGTTTATTTAATTTACAGAAGAAACAGGGAAAATAAATGTGTATATGTTTATATACATTGTATATATTAAAACTGAATCATGAAGCAATGCCAGGTTAGCTGCAGTAGGGAAAAGGATGACAGTCCATCCAAGTCGACCTTAGAATCAACAAGAGAAAATGCCATTTCCACTTAGGAAATGCCTGTTTCTAAGTGGAACAGGAAGTCTTTTATTTTGAAAAAGAAGTCATATGGCCTTTCAAAAAAAAAAAAAAAAAAAAAAGAAAAAAAACCCAGATTTTTTTGTGAATTTTTGTTTTTATTCATGCAAAAAAGAAATATAATTTATATCAAAAGTAGTAACACTTTCAAAATGGTGAGATGTGACTTTTCGGCTTTTGATGAGTGAGAAACAGACCCCCAGTCGAGTCTGGAAAACAGAAATGAAGGAACCAAACCATGCAGATGGAAAACGGTGTTCAAGACCCAAAACTGTTCAAATGTAAAGCATCACAGTCACCATGAAGACATTTATTAGTGAAGGGAATCGGTAACCAAAAAGAGCAGTAGAGTGAACATTTCTGTTCGGCTTGACCAAACACGAGACATGCTGCTACATTCCAAACCGTTCATGAGGTTGTACTGAGCATGCTGGGAGGCAAGTGTGACTCATAGATTGACTTTAGTCACATATGTAGGCAGAAAAGAGCATTGTTCTGTATCAGGATGGACTTTCTTGCAGCCATAGCCTTAATTTTGTGTCTGCACCGACCTGTTTCAATTTGTAATTGCATAGAATTAATTTATTCCATTGACACTTCCTGAGTTTGAAATTATGACCTTTCTGTTTTTAGGGTCAGTTTTGACCCGGTTATATAAAATAACATTATAAATCAATAATTAGAGGCAAACTTAAAATCATTAGTGGATTTCAGCCAACACACTGACAGCCAACTCCTCTCCCAGTCGTGTCAGCTTCAGGTAATGCTCATGTGTCCAGCAAAAAAATAAACAAACTCGGGCATGTCCAGACACACAAAGACTAAAATTAAAAGGAGATCAAGCAAATTGATTTCACAGTTCTAAGCCTCTCAGTGAAATTCAAGCAACACTATAAGCTTTGTTTAATTTCTGTGATTCTCTTGAGGTTATTTTAGCTGTTTTTATTGAAATCTGAAGGCATATACATTTTTTTAAAGTCCCAGAAATCAACAGAAAAAATAATAAAACCAACATTTGCATGGATAAGAAAGGCTAACAAGATAGCCAAGAGATTACTAAAAAATTGGATGATGGGTTATTGTTTTTAGCGTATTTATAAGCTGATTTTCAAAACAGACCCGTCAACACTGTGGAAGGTTACAGAAATGACTCCAAGTCATTTATATATCAGAACAGAGTTGTAAAAGAAAACGCCAAGATTCACGAGGTTTGCATCACTTTGACATTTTGCACCAACTCTATTCTATGTGCAAATATCGGGTAGTGAAAGTCCAGAGTGAACATCGTAGAACCTGTGTTCAGCGTTGTTGACAGCGTCGCACATGCCCGGTGTGTACCTAGCATTATTGCTGGGGTGAATATTCATGTTACTTTATCTGAGCAGCAAATATTACTCTGAAATGGAGCCCCACAAATTGTCTATCTGTTTCATAAAGCTGTTGAATGATCCCGGTGGGGGGTAAATGACAACTGCGAGACTAGTTTCCACGGATGTTATTTACTGGAATCAGATTGGCTGAGAATTACAGCTGCCTTGAATCTAAACTTTCTTCCAACATTATGAATTGCTATTGATTACTAACTACTGATGCTGATCTTTGGTTGAGTTTAAGCTATTTAAAGGGGATACATGTTTCTTGTGATATCCACTTCCTACTAAAGTCTTCTTTGCATTTTGGCTGCTCCCTTTAGGAGAGTCATCCACTGGTTTCTTGATCCACTTTATAGATTTGGATTTTATTTTAATTTGAATGTCTTTCCTGACACAAAATCCTATTTTAAAAATAATACCTTTAAATTAGTACTTTTGTCTTTTCATTTGATAATAATTTTATTTTGGAAAATGGGCATTTAAAATAGGTAAAAAAATGTTTCTAATGTACATTTTCATGATAAGTGAAGTTAATTTTTAAACTTATTTGACTATAGTCTAATATAGCTTAGTTTAAGTAATGTATCTTGTGCAACAAACTCAGCAGTGAACTAGTTTTATTTATTAAAGTACATATTAATAATTTGTTTGTTTTTATTTTTGATTTATTTATTTTTTAATTATTAGTTAATTATTTTGAGAAGCTTGAGTTACTCTGCACCAGCACCAATTTAATTATGATCATGGCCTCAAAACAGCTTTACAATATTGTTTCCTCAGTCCTAAAGACTCGACACAAGCTGCACCTTAAAAACAAATAGAAATGTTCTTTGACAATGTGCAGAAATACAATAAAGTTCAATTTAAAAAGCAGTGACAGCTCTTCTACATTTCTATCACAAGCAGATTGTGCTATGACACTTCTGCTTCGTTCAGCCAAAAAGCTCAAATCAGTGCTGTCAGAGGAAGAAGGAAGTCCTTTATAACAACATTTTCTATGTCCACACATCTAAATCTCTGCAGAACAAAGTTTGACTTTTCCTCTTTTCCATTCATGTTGAGTGAGTTACTTTTTAAAAGCAGAATTTTTGTGGGAAACTAGGTCCTAATCCCTAAACAGATGTTATGAAGATTACCTTGTAATTGTTTTTGTTCAAATTAATAATTTTACCTCAAGATTTTATCTTCAGAAAAATTAATCCAAACCAAAAAAATCAGGCTCAGACTGACAGATATTGCTCATCAATATCCTCATCAACCTGAGCGTCTTCATCATCATTACCAGTCATTTCAAATCTGTTCAGTAATGAGCTCCTTAGTGCATGAGAATGATTGCACACACACACAGATGCACACATTCACACACACCTTACAAAACAAGTGACAGTTTGGACCATATGCTTTAAACTGTGCAGCTAAGTGGATCTTATTAAGTATGTACAAGCAATTTGAGATTTTGTTTATGTGTGATTCATATCCTCTTTTTTTCCCCAGATGTGTTGTGTGTTACAAATGGTAATATTCATCGTTAGATTGTATGATAGTGAACCTCAGATCTCGTTTTACCTGAAGTCATTGCAAACATCGCTCATTTAAAATTAGAGAACTGAACATGCCTCTCAACCAAACTAAGTCCCCACATTCCACCCCAAATGTGAAGCCAACCTTTAAGACACAAATGTCACAGTTCCTCTAATGACCACAGGAGGCTGGTTTCAGGAGTGAGCATTTTACCATGTATTCCTGTTTAGTCCAACTTTATACCATTAAGAAACTATTGAAAAGGTTCTGTTGATATTTGTTGTGGTGAAGAAGATTTATGTATACTGTAAGTGTGTTGAGGGAAAGCATCAGAGCTCAGTGCTGTAGCTAATAAGGAGTGTGGTATTTTATGATTGGAACGTGGACTTGACATATATAGATCCAAAAAGTGACTCGAAGGGGTCCCTAAAGTTCCCCTATGACAATTATTATTATTTTTTTATTTTGAAAAAAGCGTTCTTAGTAGTGTTTTAATTAAGATTATGAAGGTTTTGACCAAAATCCCACAACCTAAATGGCTTAAAAAGCTATTTTTCATGTTGATCTGAAAAATCTGTTTCAAACTCTCATCTGAGGGGGTGTGGCTTTTGGAGCTGACCTGAGCAGCCCCGCCCCTGATCTGATCTGATTTTCATCAGAGGGGGACTTTAACCAAACACCCATATATGATGAGTTGGGCTTGAGAACGCTTTGGGATGTATCCAAAAAGGTCAAAGCTTGACCCAATCATTCATTTTTAGAATGATGGAGGGGCGGAGTTTGGTGGTATCATTTCAAGTTTCCTATTTTGCTTCACAATCCTATGGGTGATGTCAGAGAGTATCGGGCCTGTTAACGTGTCTCTAAAGCCTTGTTTCCACTAAACGGTATAGCCCGGTATTTTGGGGGATTCCATTGTAAAATGGACCCATTAAACAGTAATGAAGTGTACCTCTTGGAGGGGGCCTATTGGTTGTAGGCTCATTGAAAAGTGGAACAGAAGAGTTGGGGTGGAGCCGCTGTTGCCACCCATTCATTAGCAGAAAGGGATGACGACATTAGAAATAATATAGCGCTCATTTGAGCTAACGATTCCAACGTTTGTATGCATTTTATGGCAGTAATCATCTTAGCCGCCCGCAATCTTTTCTCAAACAACATTAAATTCCTGTTATACACAATGTATCAGAATCAAAATACTACAATGACGCAATGACACGCTAGTGGTCGACACTACGCATGCACCCTGAAAACAAACTGAGGCTTAACTAAGTGAAAACGCTCGCCAGAATCGACCATAACACTCCTTACCGTACCATAGTGGACCACACCGCTCATTGGAAACGAGGCTTAAACGAAGCAGACATTCAAACAACAGTTAACCCTTTTACACTGAAGCTTGACCTTGAGGGTTTACATTCTTTTGACTATTTCAACTCTTCAATGGCGGACACAGTTACCACAATACTAGCAGACATGGAGACCAGCAGCCTTGATATGCAACACGTTACAGTAGTAAAGGGCTTATATTATCAACGTAAATTAATTGATTCTGACAAAACAAAAGAGCTTTTCTCTGCATCAGAATCCACTGTAATTATCTTCATTGTGTTAGCCATTGAAGAGTTACGCTGTGTCAAAGATTGTGTTCTTTAGGTGTTCCCTGTGACGGCTCCAGTGGTAAAAGGTTAGAACAATAAAAATGAGAAAAAAATTGCCTTGTTTACAACTGAAAAACACAACCCTTTTTTTTCTTTCTATAAAATTGTACTAAAGCTGCTTGAAGTTAGGGGAATCAGTTCTACTGAGAAACATCAAAGAAACATTTAGATTTAAAGAAAAATCTAAATATTTATTTGATCAAAGGAAAGTAGAGAATGGGAGGCTAAACAACACGTTTAATACCTACCTGATGAAAGGATTTCCTCTGTGTTGCATCATGAGAACATATTCTCTAGTTAAGAAAAAAAAAAGGATCATTCCCAAAATGCTTTATGAAAATCATATCAACAACTTGAAGAGCTATTTGAGAACTTCTGTCTATTTTCTTTTTTCTTTTTTTGGAGACTTGAAGTCAACACAAAGACGAGTCAGCAACCGCATCCAGCTCTTTTCTCCTGCCATTTTGGCTCTTTGATTTTAAATAAATAAGGTTTAAAGTATTGGTTTATTTATTAGTCAATTTGGAGCTGCACGGTGGTGCAGTGGTTAGTGCTCTTGCTTCACAGAAAGAAAGTCCCTGGTTCGAGTCTTGGGCTGGGGGCCCTTTTTGAGAGGAGTTTGCATGTTCTCCTAGTACATGCGTGGATTTTCTCCGGGGATCCCGACTTTCTCCCACCATACAAAAAAAAGTGTTGTCATGTTTACAATTAATTGTAAAAGAGGGGAAAAATTTGATATTAGAAAACGTTTTCCTGCTCCCCTCATATGTCTCTAATATGGTCTAGCAATAAGCCTAACACTTTCTGAAAGACGTCGAGTCAGGGAGTCGCGTCCAAGCTCCATTTATTTACGGCATTCAACAAAGAGTATATTTCATAGTATAAATGCAACAATATAAGACTATAACTAATCAAATAAAATCTCCAAACATGATGTATTTAACAAAACAATGTGTTTAAAATTGTATTTCCAAAGTTCCAAAGCTGCTACTAATTTAATAAATAAACATGAAGAATCTGAGACGAATTAGATCATAATATCAATGAATTTTTATCAAAACTTACAGACAATGAAGTTTCTGGCACAAACAGAAGCAGGATGAAGAAAAGACAGCATGGCAAAGACTGAATTAACATGGCTGACATAGACTTCCTCTTATAAGATCAAATGTCGCCTTCAAAATAAAAGTCAGAACTAAAGAGGACTTCAGAATAAGGACAAATGTAATTTAAAGGACTGAGGCAAGCAAAGCGGGGGCAAAACAAATGCCATGTTTGACCTGGGGTTCTTGCATTTGATAGTGAACTTTATTTTGAAAGAACCCTCTCAAAAATACAATAATATAAAAGTTATATAGCCATTTAATAATTCAATACTATAAATGGCTAAAAGCTACATTTTATATGTTCATCACTTAATGATCACAGAAACATGAATAGGGTATTTTTCTAAACAGTTTAGTGGGGTTTTTCAGGTCGTTTTGAGTTGTGGTCATAAGAAACTGAATTGGCTGTTTTGGTGTTAAAGGTTGCCCTGTGCTACGATATGTTTTGTTCAAAATTTAAAAAAAGGGAGATGTTTGAAAACACACTGCTCATGCCACACATTTTGCTTTGGCAAATCTGTTTTCATCTTCATTTTTCATTCTCCCACCTCCCTCTATTGCTTTAGTCTCAAACTTCTGCTTTTTCGTCATTTCTGTACCGTTGTGGAATAAACCATTTTTGCACCTTTGTCTCTCACTCCCTAGCTTGAAAGCCTATTGTAAATGTAAAACATCAAACAACATCAAGTGTCTTTTTTTTTCCCTGCCTTGCTCTCATGCACTCACACACATAAACATGTACTATTATCGGCCTGGTGTGTCCAACCCCCCCGGTTATACCTCCTCTGTTTCTTGGCTGTTCAAACAAACGCCCTCTATCTCACCATCCAGCCTTTCAAGGACACCACTCCTGTGCACACACACACACATACACAACCTGGCAGTGAACGGTCTCTTCTCTATAGCAATTCTTTGAGGAATATTACATGCTTCCTCTCATGTCTGCTTCAGAGAGATCACTGGAGAAATAACTTTGTCATTGCTAAACAATTTGAAGATGGCTCACTGGGGTTCTGGGTGTTTGCCTGTGTGTAAGGAGAAAATTAAGTGGACTTCATAAAGACGTGCGTGTCTGGTAGAAGAAGAATTCATTAACACTCGTAGGTTTCCTGGGCTGAAATGTGAGGAGGCTCCACCAAACGCCTGCTGGCCCGGACAGCATTTTTTTTTTTTTACAGCTGTGATGTAAGATGAACAACAAGCATTACACAATTTATAAACCTGCTTTCCACTTTGTAGTTGTTGCTTTTTTTGGTTTTGTTTGTTTTCTGATTATACCAGTAAAAAGTAGCTTGATAATCCACAGACATCTTGGTTTCTTTGTTGCATATGTTTCATTAAACTTTTGCAATTATATTAAATAAAACACCAACATATCTGTGGTCACATAAAAGTGCAAAACTGATGTGAATTTAGCAGAAGTACCTGCTCGGCAAATGAAAGTAGTTTGAGGGAAAACAGAATCATTTGCTTTTCCAAAGCAGTTTCAACCATTGAGACTGCATGGTGGCGTAGTGGTTAGCACTTTCCTCTCACAGCAAGTAGGCCCCGATTCAAATCCAGGTCCTTTTTGTGTGGAGTTGTACTCTTCCCGTGTATGAGTGGGTTTTCTCCAGGAACTCCGGTTTTCTCTTACAGTCCGAAAAGCAGGCTTCATAGGTTTACTGATTATTCCAAACTGCCCATAGGTGTAAATAAGTGATTGTGTGTCCCTGAGACGGGCATCAGAGTCTAAGTGGTTTATGGGCAGGTCGGCTTTTTTTTTTTTCTCCTTACCGAGAAGAAGGGTCTAAGCGCAGGGATGCTCAGTTTAGCTTAGTCTGTTTAGCTTAGTTTAGCAACCAACTATTGTTTATATTTTATGACTGACTTTCTACTTTTGCACAATTACTAGTGCAAAGCCTAATGAGTCAATTGTTGTGTGATATTGGGCTATATGAATGAAATTGAAGGCCAGGATAGGCTCCAGCAACTCCATGACCCCAAAAGGGATTTAGCGGGTCTAGAAAATGGTTAAATTATTTTAATGTATTTTTTATTATTTGGTTCACTCTTGTGCAAATCTCACCCCTGTGATGGTTCAAATAAAACAGAATAAAAAGTCTGCAAAAAACACATTTATATAGATAAAAGGCAGATTTTTTTTCTTAAAATACTATTAAAAAAATGATATCCTGGAGTACATTCGGTGGTTAGTTAGTCCTGGTATTACCAGCTAGCAGATATTGCCTAACTACCATCAAATGTGAAGTGCAATGTTGGTGAAACTATGCATTCAGCTAAAAATGGCCACAAACTGTGAGTGAAATACTGCAAAAATGCTAAGCTATACTTTGTGATTTAGCAACTAACAAGCCTCGCTGTCTAATTGAATTTAGTTGAATATTTGGGACAAAAAAGGGGGTCAGACTCTGCAGGGGACCACATTGCAGCTTATCATTGACTTTTTAATGAGTGGAACTTGTAAGGCTGTCATTGTACTTCCTTGTTCTATATATTTCATGCTCACAACAGCTCAACTTTGAAGTTCACATTTTAGAGAAGCGAAAAATATTTGAAAAAGTAAAAAGTTTGGAATCCTATCTGTTGCATAAACTACTTATTAGTTCTGTGCATTTAAAATTTCATTTGACCTTTTTATGGATCTCCCCAAAAAAGGGGGAAAAAAAATAGACTTCAAATTTTGGGATAACTTCTCTCACTAGATGGCACTACGATACAAAGGTGCAACACAATGTGACCTATTTCCAGGAATCGAATCATTCTGTATTGCGAAATCTGTTTGTGACGAGGTCGGATGTTAAGACATCCTTGTTGTCAACAAGACCGAAACGGCACCCATGTCCAGTTGACGCGAACGTTGCTCTCAGGGCGCCGGGGTCGTTGTGCTTGGTTAACACGCTGTAATAGTTTCATCATTCCTTGCTCTCCAACTAAAATTTTGATTTTTTTTTTCTTCATAAAGGTTAGTATGTATTCAGCTTCAACTAAAAATTGTCAGATTTTTCCTCTTCTTGGTGCGAACGTTCTGGATTTCTAGAAGCATCTTTTGTTCTGTTAAGATTTCGTTTATACATTTGAGTGTATTTATTACTAAATCTGCTTTAGAACGTCTGCTGACGAAACAAAAGGCCGTCTACGGAGCTCTTATTTTGACGATCTCACAAAAAGCGTGTCAGCATTACAGTCGAATCATACAAAGGTTTCTCCCCCTCGACGAAGCATCACACTGATTAACCATGCGTGTCTGTACGTGTGTCTTACTAAAAACTCTGTCGTCTTTTCTCTTTTGTCTCCATATTGTCTTCACTTCCCTTCTGTGGAAATTGCTCTGACCTTAATCTTTCCTTGTTCCTCTCCACCCTGCCTGATCCTTTATATGAAGGAGTAGCGTCTGACGCCACTCCAGACAAAAGGTGCTGTCTGACTCAAAACAATGAGCCCAAAGGTAGATGTCTCTGTCTCACACGCAACCACTTTGTTATAAAGTTCTCAACATCTTCTGGCTTACGCAGATATCTGTTGTGTACTACCATCATCTCTTTGTTTACTGACTACTGGAGTAAATAGATTTGCACACTAAAGCCCTATTGAGTTCAGATAGGATGACCTGAGAAGACGTTCATCTGTCAACGTTTCCCTCCGACACCCGAACACATTAATACCAGTTAACAGAGTTCTTATTGAGCTGCTTTTCTTGCCTTTTGGATCCGTGTTATTTTCTAAATTGTATACTACAAGCAACTAGTCCTATGTCATTTTGTAACCTATATATTATATAGAGTACAGGCTTCTCGCAATCAAAGTGACAAGTGTGCAGTTCAGAAGCAGTAGGAGGCTTAATAAGGTTTTTATATTCCCTGAACGTTTGTTGATCCTTTTATGGTTCTCTATATTTACAGAATATAAATATATTTATCAAACACATTGAATAATACCAGTCCTACAAAGAAATGTAGCAGAGATAGTGAGCACAGGGTAAAAACATAAATGGTGACTAAAGAAAGGCATGACAAACATTAATTGAATTTTTGTAATGCTGATTCCAAAATCAGCAGATTTATGTCCAAAAATGCAGTTTGTTAATATTATACATCCATTTTTAAAGTATTAGAGAGATATTTCACCTTAAAAGTAAAAAATATATATATTTTGCCGAGCTAAATTTGTCACTGTGAATCAAATTTTTAGATTCTAAAGATGTTAGAGTGGGTGGGGCCAAAGAAATCTCAATATTTTGTTCAATTTTCCGCTTATTACATTCATCCAGAATGTGCATAAATAACATTAGATATAAACTGTAAAATACATTTCAATATATTACTTGTTTTAGCTTTGAAAATAGAAATATAGAAAATATTGTCAGTTTATTATTATTTTAAACCAAGTTTTTACACAAATGCAGAATTAGAAAAACTTCTAATTTTTTTGGTTGTATAACTGAAATACATCAATTATATAGCACCATCAAAATTATCCATACCACCAAGGCAAACCATACAGTTGTGCCTTACTTCTTGATGACTAAATTATTTTCGCTTGTTTATTTTTTCTAATTATTGCTTCTTTTTTCAACTTACATATATATTTTTTTACTCATATTTTCCCCACTGTAATGATTGTGTGTTGGAATATTATTATTGTTGACATCGCTTTGTTTTGGATCCATTTGACTAATTGTTCTGTAAATCTGTTTGTATTCAATAAAGTTTTTTTTTTAAAGCTAAATTTTACAAACCAAAAAAAAAAAAAGATTAGGCTAAGATTAGCAGAGATCCTTGCAACAGATTTCAGCTTTAAACCGGTTTTCCATCTGCATTCTCGCAGAGGAGAAGACTTTTGTACAGAGATTAGAATTTCTGAAAGAACACAAACATTTGTAGATAGAAAACTTACTCAAAATTCTAATTACTTCTGAAGATTTCCGTCTGGATCTAATGTGGACAGATGGTCTGTGATGCTACTGCAAAAGTATTGTTGGAGGAACCCACAGGTTGATGTCTTTGTCAGATTGCTCCTGAGCCTGGAGGAACCGTTGGTTCATATTTGCGGGATCAAACTGGGAAGATGTTGAAGGTGATGAATTTTGCCTGGTGTGGAAATGTTCTCTCTGGCTGGGTTTGTTCTCTGCAAATAGTGGATCCATTATGGTGCAATTGTAGTCGGAGAACAATGACACAAAAAGACATAAAAAAGGAAACATTCGTAGTACGGCTGTAGCAATTCTGTTTAACAATTTCATTTGTGATTGACGATACAGTTTATAGTCAATATTGGTTGACTTTAGACGATCCGATTCATTGACCTTAATTAGATCCAGGACATCTTTAGCCAAAAATCAACCGGTGTGACTCAGAGATGCCTCGTACTGAATAGTTAAGGGGAAGTTTTCCACATTCCTTGTATTGCTTGCAAGATAATCAAGTGTGAATTAAATATGTGTACAAACAAGTAAACAATAATTAATGTTGTTGTGAGTATAATTCATTTTAGTTTCATAAAGTTCAGCCAATTGTTAGTTTTCCACATGAAAACAATACAAACTGAGCATTATAGAATATTCTACCACATTGTATGGTCACGTCTTTGCTTAAGTCAGTGTTTCCACACATTGAACTGTAGTGATAGTGTTTTTTTTTTTTTTTGTTGCCATCATATGTATATTGTCCGCTGTGATGGCACTTGTTAGTTTTTAGGTTATAGTAAAATAATCCAATTGATATTTTCCAATATTTATTTATTTTTAGATTTATTTAATTATGAAACAATTTTAAAATGGCATAGGTCAGTGACATGCGGTGAGGTTCACAGCTGGTGAGGCAAAGACGTCATCAGTCAGATTTACAGACATATGAACCCTACAGAGCAGCTTATTCACCATTTGATTGACAACAGTTAAAGTGCGTTGTTTAAAATTTCAATGCTCTGGATTTTTGGTGCTAGTCGGTGCAGGTGTTTTTTTTTTCTGGTGATGATGGTCTGAATATACTTGGGCTTCTGGTATTGATTAATGTGGATGATTTTTTTCCTGATGATAATCATCTGAGGATATTTAGATTTTTGGTACTGATTAATATAAATGATTTGTCTGTGGATGTTTGAAATGTAATTACATCACTGATCTTAAAGATGCTTAATAAATATTTGATAATAAGTCCTGAACCGGATATTGA
This sequence comes from Oryzias melastigma, assembly GCF_002922805.2. Lineage (NCBI taxonomy): Eukaryota > Metazoa > Chordata > Actinopteri > Beloniformes > Adrianichthyidae > Oryzias > Oryzias melastigma. Next base: position 26,932,708 of record NC_050512.1, read on the forward strand.
TAATTCATGTAAAGAAAATGATAATGTTAAACCGGGGTGGGATTATATAAGTTCGCTTCCTCCGACTCCCTTTCAAGTGATCAATGATAATGTAAGATGTTATTTTATGTATTACCTGATTGCTTGAAATAAACCATTTCATTCATTCATTCTTCAACAACTTGTTGCAGACATATTGGTCTGGTTTAATTGGAGGAATATAAATCAATTAATAAAGTTTTGACCTATTTTAAGCTAACCCTGAACATTAAACCGTTTATTCACATTAAAAATGTTTAAATAAAAGTGGCAACAACTTTAAAATTTTATGGAATTTCCACTTCTGGCTAATAATTCTTGCCAATTTCTGTTCCCGGCTAATGGTTTTCAGTTGCCATCTCCTATGCAACCAGCTCCTCTTGTACTTTTGAGTCTAATGTACTCTGGCATGGATCAGATGGGATGCTGTGAGTATGCCACTGTCAATAAAAGTGCTGTTGAACAAGTTTAAGTTGTAACTTGACCAAAGCTTTAACCAGGATTCCACACCAAACAGGAAGTCTACAACAAAGTGCTTGAAGGAGGATTTACAGTTGAGTGTTGTATTTGTCACAATGTTCTTCTGTCCTAACATTTCACATTTTTAAAAGGAGGCATCTGTACTTTCTCTTTTGCACATGAATGTGAACTTACATTGTGTGTGTTTTTAATTTGTGCTTAGTAAAACTCAATAGTGTACAGGAGCTCTCTGTATCCATGTGAGCCTTTATGTTTAAAGGTAATACAATAATACGACTAATCCAGCCATGTTTGTGTGCAACTCTTATCTCGGCTCACATACTTTTTCCCCGGGCTACTTCAACTGCTCTCCTGCTGCTTCAGACTCACAAGCACGCATTCAACACACACACATGCACACAGATCTACCTGCACAAGGATGCACGTGCACGTACCTTCGCACACAGCTGCACACTATCCGGAATTAAAAGTGGATGAAAATCCAAGGATGCATTAGAAAATATTGCCTCAAGCAGCGATGATTGTGGTTCAAGCAGATTGTGAGAATTTCATTTGTTTACATCAATGAGCACTTGAAAACATAACACCTGCAGAAACTGCTGCATGTTTGGCATGCACAACTTTGCCTGAAGGGAATTTTTGGCTTTTAACCCCCAAAAATATGCGACAAAAGAAGAATTTTCATTTTCTTTTAGTTTGGAGTTTGGATGGCTTTGTGTGTACAGTTTCAAAGTTGAACAATGAATTACAATACATATAATAATGATTATGATAGGAATAGAGCTTTTATCAAAACAGTTTTATATATATATATATTTATTCATTCATTCATTTTTATTCATTTCCACAGGACAGCACAAACACAAAACACTAAAACAACACACGACATCTTTTGCTGAGGAAGTGAACATACATACATATATATATATATATATATACAGCCAGCAAAGCCAGGTGGGGAGAAAATGTGGGTCCTGATTGGATTTGTCCTCAGTTTCCGTGGTGGTGCCACCTTTTTGCCCACATTGACTTAAGTGGACTCAGTGGGTTAGATAGCTATGCTAGCCAGTCACCCAGTGGACAGCGTAGCATGTTAGTGAGCTCCACAGTAGTATGCTATCAAGCTCTGCTGTCTTAAAGGAGCCCTGCGTCTAAAATAACAAACACCTGTTTGAGCTGGAATTTATTGAAGACAGAACACAACTGGAAGATATGCAATATTCTGCATCTGAAATGAAAGGGTTTTTTTTTTTGTTTGCTGATCACCACAAAAAAAAATGAGTGTTGTGTTAGGCTGGGGAAGGAGCTATCAGAGCAGACTCTTTTGGCATTGTGCTTAAGTCGGCACGTTTCCAGCCACTTATTTTTGTGGGTATGGGAGGGGCTGCTGCAGACGGTGCAGGTTTTTAGAGGATTACTCTTAAATGCATGAACGGATCAAAATGCCGCTTTGGGGTTCTTTATAGTGCGGAATGAACAGTAAAAGGCACTTAAAACCTTAAAAAGTAGAATTTTCATGTATAACCCCTTTAAAACAGGTTAAAACCATTTTAATGAAGTGTAGAAAAAAGGTGCTCTTCACCTCTTCGTATGTCTCCAACATGTTTTCAGCTGACTTGTTAAAGACACATTCACATAAGTTTGTATAAAAGCAACACATAGATGCACCGGCCTACTCTCCCCCAGGATTTCTGCTGGTCAACTTCTTAGCAAGACCCTACTGCCTGCAGAGGGTATTTTAGCTGCAAAAGTAAAAGATGGGCTGAAACTTGCGATCCCTCCCTGGGCCTGGATCTCACACGGAAAAATGCACAAACTGTAAGGACTTTAAAGAGAATGCTGTGGTGTGTGCATGTGTGGTCAGTTTGACAGTGTGGTGGTAAAGCCCAACTGATTCTTGCTCTCACTATCTGTCCTCCACAATACAGAAATCTATAATTCAGCTGTCACTGGTGTACCCCACAGCAAGCCCTACCACCGGGTGTGCGTTCGTTGTTTTCTGACAACATTTTTCTCTCACACTCCCTTTCTTCCCCCACCAGGTAAATCCCAACCTGTCTCCTCACCTACACTGAAAGTAGGAAAATCGATACCTGTGATCTCTGTGTCTTTCCCTCTCACGTTCTCATGCCCTGCTGCTCAGTTCTTCTGTCTCGTTTAACAAATACACACGTAGGAACCACACAGCGTGCACTAGACCTGTGCTTAATCCCCCTGCTTTAAGTGTATTTTACATCACAAGTGTTTAAAGTGTTCTTTTTAGCACAAACTTAGAGGTTTCTAATGGTGAGTTCCTGTCTTGAAAAGAGGTTGCCCTATTTTTAGCAGTCATGGAAAGTGTAGAAATTGTGCTTTTAAAATGTTCTTTTAGCATTTTTCTCATGATGGAGGAGAACTTTAAGATTAAAACTGGATTTCTCAATATTTCTTTATTCAAATCGTGTTGGGTCAGGGGCTGCACGGTGGCGCAGTGGTTAGCGCTCTTGCCTCACAGCAAGAAGGCCCCGGTTCGTATCCCGGCTGGGGGATTTGGGACCTTTCTGTGTGGAGTTTGCATGTTCTCCCCGTGCATGCGTGGGTTTTCACCGGAGACTCCGGCTTCCTCCCACCGTCCAAAAACATGCTTCATAGGTTAATTGGTGACTCTAAATTGCCCCTAGGTGTGAATGTGAGAGTGAATGGGTGTGATTGAGGCCCTGTGACAGACTGGCGACCTGTCCAGGGTGTACCCCGCCTTCGTCCATCAGCAGCTGGGTTAGGCTCCGGCACCCCCGCGACCCCGAAAGGGACAAAGCGGTCAAGAAAATGGATGGATGGATGGATGGGTGTTGGGTCAGACACAGACAAAAAATGCAGTTTGAAAAAGCTTATTGTTCTTGCGTACAAACAGGTTTCCTGCTCCGCTCCATTCCTATGGATCCACACAAACAAATAGATCCATGTACGTCTTTATTTTCCCCGTCTGAGCTGGGATCCAACTCAAAACTGTAGATAGTTTTGACATTTCTTGCCGTTTTTGCTTCACTGTTATGTTAGCTTGTGAGGGATTTTAAGCTAGTGGGAGAGAGTGTTAAAAAAAAAAAAAAAAAAAAAGGATGATGGGAAATAAGTACAGGCTTACTCCTTATCAACAGTCCCATCTACAACAACTCAAATGCGAAGTTTTAATCAACTACTACCTTTATGCAAAAACTGTCATACAACTCTACCCCTAAATTTGACTAAAAATGGCACAATCATAGTTAAAAGTCTACTGGGAAAAAAATCTAAAAATAATTGAAGTGGGACTTAACCAGTTAAACATTATGTTAGCTTTCTCTCCCTTTCACTTTTTATATATTGTGTTCTCATCTTTATTAAAGTTCATTAGTTTATTTCTGAGCTGTCTTTGTTAAGAAATTATCACTGACAGTTTTAGTAAGGAAAGTGTGTTACTATTTGTTGTTGCGTTTCATTTCAGGGCTAAAAAATATGCCAACAAAATGTCCAGGGTTGAGGGCAATTTTGTTTAAAACATTTATCCAGCTGTATAAAACTGTAAAAAAAATTTGATTGTGTTTGAATATATATAATTACCAATTAAACAATTAATTAATCAACTATTGGGGAAAATGTATTTTGGCAAAACTGTGACTTTCCTAATAATAAGCAGTGACATGTTCAAAGGCCTCTGGGGGCCTTAGACAAAACTGACTTTGTGGGCCCCCAGCCCACCCAGTGACCAGCCTAAATACACACTATGTTTTTGTTTGTTTCTCTGAAAGATCTGGTAGCTCAGGGCTTTCACAGAACTGGCACTGGTGACCTCCCCAGAGCTTTCAGCGGGGAGAAAGTTCATGGGGCGTCTCCATGTGAACACGCTGGCATGTTGATCATAAAATTAGGGGGTGTTACAGCCGCAAAGCAGACATTGTTGTTGACTACAATATGAGGTATTGACATGGGTCCCCCACCATTTCGGGGCAGTTTGTCTACATTGTCTACCCCGTTGTGACACCTCTGGTAATTGGGATTTTTGTATCGTTTTTGTACATCTGCAGTCAGGATATTTAAAACATATATGTCACATCTTATTTTATTTTTCTTGCAGACGCTTTATAAAATCCAGACTTTAAATTTAAGAGAAATGCTTAATTGCAAAGATGAAGACAGGGTGCGAACTACACTTTAAAAAAGCGTTAATCTTTATATCTCGTGAGCCTCTTCCAATTCTTCAAACTGAGTCTTTTTCATGCAGATGAGCAGAAGCACGTTCACTCAATCATGTTGAACTCGGACTTTGAAAAAGTCAAGTGGACCTAAGAGAAGTCAAAGGAGCTTGGGATTTAGTTTTATTAAAACTAGTACTTACAATATTACCAAGCAATATTACATGTTTTTAAATCCACCTATACAAAGGCCTTTATATTAAAATGAATGACCATAATATTCAAACGCATTCCTGGGATGATAACTGTGGAAAAAAAAAAAAAAAGGATCAGCCGGAAGTTTTAAAATAAATCTGCCAGGATGCAGACAAAAAGAAATGGGGAAAGCTTCAGTGAAAAAGAACAATAAAAAGGAAAAGAGTTTAAACCATCTGGGCCTTTCTGGCTTAATCCAACGGCCAATACGGGAAAATTCATGCGCATAGAAATGGGGATTGAAACCTTAACTGCCATTTACTTACAGTTTTTTCTCCTTTTTTGATTACATTTGTAAAACTATAACAACTTTAGTTTGAATAACTGCTCAAAAAAGGGATTTCAACACACCCTTTTAGAGTTTTTGCTGATTAGATCCTAAAATGTTTCTTAGAACAATACATTTGATGTTTTGGAAAATACAAATTTTAGAGATATTAAATGTAAATTAAGTTATTTTTAATAATGACATGGTGGGAAGAGTAAAGTCACAACTGCCGCACTACTGTATTACAATTTTAGACTGTATGGATGAGCAGAAGCTACGAATGGAGCATTCAGAGTTTTGGAGAAAGGATTAACGCTGTGTTCATTTAAAACAGACAGCTCACTATTCAAGGATAAAGACAATCTTCCAGTAAAATTCTCATCTTTATTTTAAAAGTTCAAGACTGTATCCTCACACAAAAAATAGCCCTTGATTATAAGCCTGAATGATGGAAAAGTACCGTCTTTGATTAAAGAAATGGATAGAAGTGTGAATATTGCACATACTTGTTACATCTTGGCATTTAATTGAAAGACATGGAAATAAATTACCAATGGAGAAGTGTATTGAGGGTCCTCTTGACATTTGCAGCCTGACTTTGAACAGTCTGTGTTTTTTTTGTCTTTCACAATCTTCGGTTCATCGCATTACTCGATGTAGAAGTGCTGGAAAATAGGATTCACACATTCAAAATTTGAAGAAACAATTCAAATATCTCCATGTGAATACTTAATAAATGTAATGATTTGAGCTTACTTATATTTTGATTTATTATATTTTTATAATGTATATTTACCAGTGTGAGTAAAAAGGTGTAAAAACGGGGAAAATATACATTTTTCTTGAAATGTATTTTACCTTTTATGTTTGATACACGGAGCTCTTTGTTTATCACAGATATTTGACAATAAGGACACTGTATCTAAACCTATCCTGACTATAAAGATGTACTTTATTCCTCCCTTGCTTATGAGTATTTTTATGTTGTGATATTAGCAATTGAACAATCTTATATGAATTAAAAACAAGTAGATAAATTCAATTCAGTTTTATTTATATACCCAAATATTACATAGCAGTTGTCTCATCAGGCTTCACACCGGTAATTGCCAAAAAAACACAAAATCACTCATAAAATACAAACAATAGCTGGTTGCTAAACTAAACTGGGCATCCCTGCCCTTAGACTCTCCTTCTTGGTAAGGAAAAACTTATAAAAAAAACAAATTTTGAAGATAAAAAGAAGAAATCTCAGGAATATTCACATGAAGGAGGGATCCTCTCCCAGGACAGACTAGACTGTTAAATTAGAAATGGCTTATCTAACTCTACAACTGCATGTCTGAATAGTGTAGCAGATGGATTTCATCCAGGTGGAACTGTGACAGCTGGGGGATGCGAGTCGAGCCAGAGGCGAGGTCCACAGCCAAGGACAAGAGCACAGACGAGCCATCTGGAATCTACGGGACAACATATGAATCGCGCTGCACCGAAAAGAGGCATGGAGAACTAAATGATAGAATAGTGGAGTAGATAGAAATAGAGGACAGTAACTTAAAAGCTCTGATAGTTGAAAAAGATAATTCACCAGTTACCAACATCCACAATGTAAAACTTTGTTTTAACTTAAGTTAACACCAAATCAAAACTATATATATATATATAACTTTGGATGTTCCAAAATCAAAATAAACACTAATCAAATCAACTGAGTTCCAAACAAACTAAACTGAATTTTACTCATGGCTCATTTCTATATGGGGTCAATGAATGAAGATAGAACAAGCTTATAGTTTAATTTTAATTTTGCACTTTAGAGAAAGCTGACACATGTATACCTTCTTAGCTTTATTTAAGTCACAGACTTAAATCATTTATTTTAACTCGAGTCCATACCTAATTATCCAGACTTTTGTAACTTAATGGCCAATGTGTTGAAGTGTCCTTGGGCAGGACACTCTTGGTGGTTGTAGGTTGGTGCTAGTGTTCAACAGCCGTCGGTGTGTGTATGGGTGAATGGGACCATGACTGTAAAACGCTTTGGGCCGTCTAAGAAAGTAGTAAAAGTCTAAATAGGTATACACAGTTTACCATTTACAATTCGGTTTGGGTGTCTTGAAGCTGTAATCAAACCATTTTTGAAACAATTAGATGAAACAGATCATCTAAAGCAAAGACGTTGATTGTAAATAGTGAGGTTGATATCTAAAATCATGTGATGGATTGAGAAAAAAGCTAGTTACTGTTGAAATATGTTGATATTTCTCTTTCTGTATTATGCGTTTCATTGTCAATACGTTTTCAAGGAAGAATGCCAAAGTAATGGCCATACAATATATATATATGTGAGCTTCTACACATTTCTTTATTTTTTTTTTTTTATTTTCCTTCTGAGAACAGTTTACTTATCTGAGAACATCTAAGAAGTTTCTAAAAGTAACTTGGATGTTACATTCAATGAAAAACTTTTATGTTACTATTATTATTACATTTCTATCAAACTTGGCCAATTGCCTTCTTTAAAAAATCAAATGTAACATTATTTACGTTTTCTTACATGGCAATTTATTGAAGAAAGTCATTGCGGTTCAGCTCTGTTTCTAGTTTATTTTTGTCGATTGAATCTGTGCTGGCAGAGGAAAAAATAACAACCAGAACTGAAAAAGTAACCCACATGAAGGAAGCGGTCTCAGAGCAACCTTCTATGACTCCTTAGGACAGTGTTAGTAAGTTGACCTTACTGACATTTCCACATTTTTTCTCTTTTTGCTTTGATTAGATCTTTTTTTTGTTCCTAATAGATGCCTGCTGAGACCAAAGTTTAAAGAGTTAGTAGTGACCCCACATCAAACAGCAAGAAAAGTAAGAAAGTTTGGAAGGAAAATGGAACTGTAGTGAGGAACTAAATGGTTGAAATGAGACTTTCATTTTTGATGTTGCCGCACAAAACATATTCCAGAATAAACTTTGTTTAATTTCAACTATTTCTAATTGAAAATAGAAAAAAAGATTGTGAAGTAAAAAAAAAAAAAATAGCAAAAATATAAGACAAGTAATCTATAGTATAAATTGTGGAATAGAATTGGCCTTTTATCAGTGATATGGTTACAGCTGTTGATTTTTCAGGCTCTAAAATAAAAAAATAAATTAAAGTTTGTTGTGAAATTAGTTAAAAACTTGCGGCCATATTAAAAACTCAATTGTATTGTGATCATTATAGAATCAGAGTTTATAACACTATTGTTAAAATAAATAAATACAATTTTTGCAACATTTTTAGGTTTGCCAGTAAAAAGAAAAGTAAGAACTGACTTTGTGTGGCCCAGAAAAAGTCTGTGGCGGATGCATAATTCCAAAGGAAATAAAAAGTGAATTTAGAATGAAGCAGTTGAGGGAAAGTTTTACAGTGACGGACTCTTTTCAATCCCAATCATCTAATTTCTTTGTCTTTTAACAGAAGAATACTTGATGTATACTTGATTTTCTTTAGGATGGAAAGCATATGACCTTGACAGGCATTCATCCACTTCCTGTTGATCACATTTATACAAATTAATTAGACAAATGCCTAATTAATGCCTAATTAAGTCCAAATTCCCACCCTAATCCCTAACTGCTAAAAACTCCATAGTTCGGTACTTTATATTTTGTTACAAGACAATGCAAAACTTTAAAACGAAATAACGGGGTGAAGTAGGGGTGGGATTATATACATTTTCTTCTTCCCACTCATTTTCAACCAATAGATTAAGGTCCATTGACTGTGGTTAATAATCACTATATTTAATGAAACAAATTGGATTTAAATGTCCTTTTTTTGTATTCAAAGCAGTTCATTATTTCTGGAATAAGTTAAAGAATAAGTTAAATAAGATAAATTTGTGGTTTTTTTTCTGCAATTGTCTTCAATTAATAGTTGAAAATATCAATCAATCAAAAATCTTCATAAAACATTAAACAAACATAATTTACTATACTCTCAGTGGTTAGGATTTTGTTTGATAAATATACCTAACCAGCCTTTAGTATTTTCTTTATTGCACACAAGAAGGAAAATGGATCAAACCACCCATAGATACAAGGGTATTCTTTTACTATTGATTATGTGAATTGTATTATATTTCAGAGATTGCAGAGTCAAAAAAACTCATAAAAACCTCTTAAATTACAAATGACAAAACCTAGTTCTCTGATCAAATGAAAGACTGAAGCATTTTACTTACATCTGCAAAAACTAGGAATTCAATAGTGAGTCCCTTGTCGTTTTAAATCTTCAGTTTTGAGCCTCCCTATTGATATGGCTTTAAAATGAAAACAGAAAAATGTATTTACACAAACACAAAGCTAAGTGTCAGTAGGATAATAAAGACTGACAGTCAACAGTCCTCTGTATCCCAGTGATGATGTAGTGTCCTTGATTTACTAGGGGAGGGGGGGCTTTTGAAATGACTTTAATTTTTCTCTCAAAAGGCACAGAATGGCTTCAGTATAACTGCAAAATTAACCACTTTTCTGTAATCATTGCAGCTTTCCAGTCTTTTCATCGAAGTGCAACCCAGTACACGCCGAGCCAAAAACTCATGTTTTTTGTCATTGTGCATATATGTTGTAATTGCTACAGTTATGCTCTTAAATTGCCCCTTTCTTTCTTTTAAGTAAATGCATCGTGTTTTTGCTAACCCATTTCTCTGTGTTACCACAGTGCCATGTAATTTCTACAACTGTGATTTTTTATTATTTTTTTTTTTTCACCAGATTTTAGTTTCTGAAGGACTTAGTTGCTATGATGTGGGTTAAAAAGGCTACTTGTCAGTGTGGTACACTCCGTGCCCTGAGCATTGTATCCTAAATTAAAATATATCCATGAGTCCAACGGAGCAGAGGACATCTAAGCTTTTGTGAAGTTTGCTCTTGATTCGCCAGCACTGTTGTCCCTTGGTGACGACTACAAGGAGAGTCACTGACCGAGAACAATGGAGCCCAGACAACCACTTCACCCTGTAGGTCTTTAATAAGAGTACTAAAATGTTGAATCATGTCATTGCAAAGGCACAACCTGATAGGCCTCCTGCTCCAACCTGGTGCAGTCACTGCACCATTTCAAAAGCCACAAAGCCCTTGAGATTCTGATGCACTGTGTAATATCCTTCTAACTATCTATTTTTTGACACTCTGTGAGAACGGGTCACTGGGGCAGCAGTATGAGCAGAGTGTCCAAGACCTCCCACTTCTCGACTGCATCATCCAGCTCGTCCACAGGGACACAGAGGCTCTTCCAAGCCAGCTGAGAGGTGCGGTCCCCTCAGCAAGGCGTAGGTGTGAGCCAGGCTCTTTTCTGGGGGAACATAATCAAAACGCATCCTCTGGGAAGCATCCATATGGACAGAAGCACCATGGAATATTCATAGGAAATTAAAGTATGCAAATCCCACATCTTTGACAGACAATTAGCCCTTCATGTGATTGGACATATCTGTTTCAGTTTGCAATAAACCTCTTAAAGTTGCTCAAAGTTTTCCTACTGATGAATAACACACGTTTGACTACGG
>NC_050512.1:26943442-26966257 GCF_002922805.2 Oryzias melastigma
TTTTTTTTTTTTTTTTTTTTTTTTTTACACTAAATGCGTGTCATCATTACCTGTCTATGCTCTCTAAATTCTCTGAAACAAACATAAGAAGATTCATTAGTGAGTCAACAGGCATTACTGACTTTCAGTGTCTCCTGGCACTCCAGGAGGCAACTAATTTCTTAAGACCCTTGGGCTCATACTGGAAATAGCCCCCACAAGGTTTCCAATGGCTGTTTGATCTCCAGACTCTTGGCATGTTGGTGTCCTTGGGCAAGACTTTGAATCCCACATTGCCTCTGCTCAGTTCATCGGTTTTTGAAGGCATGGATGATTTATACCCACAAAATGGCCTTGGATTTGAAGGTGTCTTTGTTGACTGGACACACCTTGGAAAGGTCAAAATGGTCTTCACGTGATGCATAATTTATTATAATGGATTGGTAAAATCACTTCAGCCTTTTTCAACAGGACTGTTTCTGATGTAAAAAAAACAAAAAACAAAAACCACCCAAATATGTAAAGACTTATGTCAATGAAATTCTAGAATAAAACATGGCAAGTGTTGTGTTGCATTCACACCAAATGAGATTCCCACATCAAGTTCGCCTCAGCCACTTCTATTTGGACCCCAGACAAATTTGCTGCTCGAGCTCAATGCTTATCTAAAAATAAGTTCATAAACTTGATGCCCCAGACGCGTGTTAAGGTGCATTCACACCAAACGCGATTCACGCGACAAATTCGCATGCCCCGCCCCTCTTTCGTCGCACAGTGACTTCGCTGCTTGTAGCCTGTCAAAAAATGTTTTACTGAGCTTGATGCATAGACTGTATATAAAATAACTGGACGAAGCAAGCCCCCCTACTTCCATGTTCCATATAGGAAGTACCACTGGGTTGCAAAAAGGCCAAAGTCCCATTGACTTACATTGAGAAACAGACAGTTATTTCTCAGTCATTTTATATGTCAGAATAATCATTCTTCCTCTGCTGCTTTCTGCTTAACTTCTTTTTTCTAATCCTAATTTTTTTTTAAAGATTTTTTTCCATTATCACAAGTTATTAGAGTTATAAATTGACCAATCAGATGGCTCAATAAGCGTTTGTGGGTCTGACGTCGACCGTCTGGGGGGTTTGAGTGACAGGTGACGGGTAGCCAATGGGAGCAGACTTCATCAATGGCTCCGTCAAAAGACCTTTAACACCTACTTTACAATTCAACAATGTACCTACCAGTCATTGTTCTACTGTTGTTTTCCTCAATGGAATGTACCGATGCAGCAGTTTTAGATGAGGATTTACTCTGGAGAAATAGATTTCACTCGGAGGTTATGTGATTTGGACTTTATTGTTTGTTTAATGTTTGTTTTTCTTTATTTCACTGTTTTGATTGTAGCTTATGTAATCTAAGTTGCATATATGCGCATAAAATCACCAACCAAAGATTTATTTTCGCCGAACTTTAGAGCTTCAGCCTGAATTAGACGCAGCCGTCCGAGCGCCAGAGAAACATTAAAGGACCTGATGGTATTTTCAAACAGAAAGAAGATCCAGCTGTTCACTTGTTAGGATGGTTATTTATTTTAAATACCGCTGAAAGCACTTCTCACGTGCATCTGATCAGACTAACGTGGCCGCATGTAAAGAGACGAGTTGCGGCGCGGGCGCGAGGGGGACACGCGCCGGTCTGCAGCAGCGTCACCCAAATGCTCCTTTTATCTCGACAAAAAGGAATAAATGTAAGTAAATCCAAAAGGACCGCTGACAGAATCAAACGTTGAGATGGTTCTTCCTCAAAGGCTTCAACAGTGACTTGTACAATCAGCCCAGTCTCGTATAATATACGCCAAAACCGGTTTTTGCGTGCATATAATACGCGCGGTCCTAAACGTGTTAAAATGTGTTTTCCACGTTTGACACGTCCCCTGGTGGAGGCCTGAGCATCACAGACAGCCCCGCAAACGAACAATTTGCTTTTCTAATCCTAACCATAACCGTAATCCTAACCTTAACCGGGAACAACGTCATTAAGAAAAGAGCCGGAGGATTTCTGACCACGTGATCAAAACGAAACCTAAAAAGCCATTCTCCCGAGCCGCCGTTATTGAAGGTGTTTAATCCGTGTATCTTTCGTTCATGGATTGTGTTTACATCCGCGGTCTGTCCTATGGTAAAGGCGTGGAAAGAGGCAGACGGTTGCAATAATCTCACTCCTGATTGGCGACAGTACTTCCTGTAGATTCCATGACTCAGCTATGACTCAGACCAATCGCTGAAGATTGTTTGCAAATGGCGGTATCCATTTCAGGAATTGACGGTGAAAGCGGCGGCCTACTTTCGCGAGGAGAGGAAGTAATGCATTTCCAATGGGGGACCTCAGTGCTTGCTTTGTCCATTAATTTTTACAGTCTATGGCTTGATGCCCCAACCACATGTGGGAGGAGCTACCAGATAAAGTTTTTTTAGGATGATCGCTACTGTCGGACCAACGTGCCCGATGCTCAAATCCAGCCGCAGGATCTCCGATTGCATTTATTGACTTAACATTGAAACCTTTATTGCATGAATCGCATTGAGTGTGAACGCAGCAGTAAAAGTTTATCAGCAGTTTAGATGCTGCTAAACCCATTTGACATTTGACTGACCACTAATGATCCATGTTTTGGACTTTGCTCATATCGAAGAATCCACAGCCTCTTTACAAGTGTTCTTCCAGAAACATAAACTGATTAAGGGTCCTTTATCTTTAGAACACCAATGCACTTCCCAGGCTCCTTACCAGTTAATGCCACATCAATCTTATTGATCCTTTTCTAAATTTATCACACGCACACACAAATCCTCCAAAAAACACCCAGCGAGCGTGCTCACACAAGCACAGTAGTCCCTTCTAAACAATTGCAGTTGTAATGGAGGAGGCACACTGATTTAGTCAATGTACCTCTAATTGACTTAAGACATTGATCAGGACAGAGGCCCTATCTCACACATTCACTATATTCTTAACCAAGGGTGTTACTTTAACTCTTAATGATCTCCTTTTTTCTTGGAAAAAACAACTAGACCTTTGACTTAGACTTGTTAATTACAAAAAAAGAAAGAATTTTAGACTAAATTGATTGACGGTAAACAGAATTAAGACAACACAAATACACTGAAAAATATACTACCTCTGAAAACGCAGTGATGGACACTGAGGTCAATCTTTCAAAAGTAGTAAAGAGCACAGGAACCTTGAGAAACACCACACTTTAAACATTCATCAATGCTTAATGAAGACAGAGAAAGTGATTGATTATCTTTTAAAAGCTCCTCCATAGGAAGGTGAGAATGGCCTTTTGTTAAGTAATTACACTGCTCTAAATACGATTTTGGATCAATGAGTTTATATGACTTTGTCAGCCTCAGAATTTGAAACTGATTAAATATGTTTTCTAGTAAATGAATACAAATCATTAATTCTATTACAGACTTCAAATGATATATAATCTTTCTATTATGACAGAAAGTTGGTTAAAAAATGGAAAAGAATACAAGTAAATTGGTTACATGACTGCTCATTTTCTGAGAAAACCAGGCGACCACACAATGGGTTTTTTTCTCTCTTTTCAAGTACATCTCTATTTTGAAGGCACTTAAAGATCTTTTTGCTTGAAGCAAAAGGAAAAAATATATTTTTTTTCCTTTTCAGAGCAAACAATTTTAACTGCCTTTTAACACCTGCTTGGAGAATCTGAAACCAACAACTGACAAAAATAGACGAGGTGGTTATTTTACCTGCATTAGTGCTCCTTCTCAGATCTGCTGTGTGATTGGTGCACTTGTCAGATGTAATAAACTAGCTTAATAATGTCAAAGTAGAGTTATTTTTTCAAAAAATAATGTTTGACACATCTTGAAGCACATTTTGTAATGTCATTTTGTTGTGTTTGAATAGCTTACACAAGCTTGTCCTTGGAAGGAACTAATACATAATCACACTTCTGTATCAGTATTACTTGTTAGAGATGTAAGTAATGACTATACCACAGAAGTTTGATCATTTTTTTCTCAGCAGGTTTGACTAAGAAAAAAAAAAACAATTTCAGAAAAAAAAATCCAACTGTAAGTAGCAATTGGAATCACAAACTGTGAACATGATTAACATAACAGCAGAATTCTCTCTTTTCCTTCACAACACGACCTCATTTTATAGACTAATTTCACATTGCTTTCAAAAATAAAAAAAAAAGCCAAACAGAAATCTTTAAATATTTCTTGATAATTCCCACTCATACTCTCAAAAAAGGTGGTTGCAAAGCCATGGCAAAATGTTGGTGCAATTTTCTTGGTCCTAGCCATACTTAACAGCTGTTCAGCTTTGGTGAATCTTTCATTCCTATCAGGAAGCTTACCAAAACAGTCTTTAGAAAAGGTTCCTTGTTTTGTTGAATTAATTCATACACGATTCAAAGATCCCAAAGATTTTTGCACAAATACAGGAAACTTTGTGGTACGAAAAAACTTGTCCCCCACTTCCTCTGGTTTTAATATCTGACATTGTTACATTTTCAAGCATGTCATAGGTTTTGCCTTTTTTTTTAACACTAAAACATTGCAAATAGCATAGAGTGGGATATTTTTTCAACTCCAGAAAATCTTTCGTCAGTGTTTCAGCATCTGTCAGTCCAAAGCCTTTGTCCCATGCACCCCCCCTGTGACCTGTTTGAGCGCTGAGGGTTTTTGGTTAGTCCAGGACTGTAAATGGTCTTAGGGTCGTAGACCGGTGCAACCGCATCTTAACGGGAGGACAGGTGTGTCTTGCAGTTCCCGTTGTGGCTCATGAACTAACGGTCTTTATGAAAATGAATCATACGATTGTCGTCCGTGTGATTGGGTATTGTCAATTACTTGTTAGGATAGTGTCAGTTATGACTTATGCCGTATGGGTGACGCTGTCGTACTGTGTACTTACTCGACACTCTAGCCCAGGGATAGACAACTCCAGGCCTCGAGGGCTGTATTCCTACATGTTTTCCAACATACACTGCTCTGGCATGCTTTAATTGGTTAAACACACCTGCCAGGTAATCAGTCATGAGTGAGGCTTGGATATCTGGAAATCAAGTAGATAAAGCACCCCTCAAGGCCTGGAGTTGCCTATCGCCGCTCTAGCCATTAGTGAGGTGTGCGCAATGGCAACTTTACTCACCGCGGAAAAATGTTTTATGCACATGAAATGTAAAAGCCTATGAGATGCTTGTAGGACCCCCACACAGGCTACGCTCTGATTGTCTAATTTTCTTATTTTGCAATGGGTGGACAAAAAGCTTGCACCTTTTCCTTGAACAACACCAATGGGCTTTCTGGGCAGGATTCAGGAATTTAAAAAAAAAGGAGAAATGTTTGTCAGAATAATCATTCTTGCTCTGGTGTCTCGTTTTAACATGTTTTAGCTAAGCCTATTTTTTTTCATGATATATTCTCTTTATTGTTAGTCATAAACTTGCCAATTAGATGCCTCAATATGAGCATGTGGTGCCCGCTGGCTCCACTTCAAACGTTTGAAGTGTTTGACAGATCGTCAGACCAATCACGTCTTGCCAACGTTGTTTGGTACCAAAGTGGCAAAATCGTTGGATATCCGTACAGCAGAAAACAGGCGAGTGAACTGACTTCATTTTGTTTTGTAACAGCCTTGTTTTGTCCATCTCTATTCACGTCAATGGTCTTACTTACTTCACCCTTGTTTACCCTTACGTGTTGCATAAGTGTTCACTACAACCTGACACCCGCAGCATACCCATAGAAAAAATGTACATGAACATTTTTGCCTTACAAGCTCATTGGATTGTCTGAGATCCTAAGATTTTCTGCTGGTTACCCACATGCCCAGCACAGCTTTGCCCATTTTCCCCCCACAGACAGCCCAAATCCACCCATATCGATTTAGAAATTTAAGAAGTTGAGGTTTACATATCACTAGAATAGGCACAAACACGAAACTGAAAAAGATCTTGAATCATCTCAAAAGAAACTAGTTTTTCCACATTATTCTAACTTTCATTCATCTGAACAATCTACTGAAGTTAGTTTTTTAAAGAAATTAAAATAGTCTGACTGCAGAGAAGAGATTCTTAGAATGTTGGAATAGTCACATAATGTACCTATTTGGAACATGGAATGACATGTAACATCGACAAAAAGTATAAAGAAATATGGAAGATTGTGTAGTTTTGGCCCCTCTTAGAGACAGGGCACACTGACATCCTGCACAGGCATAATGAAATAAAAAGAAAAAGCCTTTTCTAGCACACATTCACCTGTTGACAGTCTGGCTTTGAGTGACTCCTAGTTTGAACCAACGATGTGTCACACTTCACGGCTGGTGGCCTATTAGCTGCAGCCTGAGGAGCGACCTCCTGCTGGGGCCTCTAGCCAATTAGAGGGCTTGATTTATTACAGCGATAACTTGCACTTCTCGCAATTTTGCACATGTATGCATTTGGTTTACACTGTGGACTCTTACACGTAGTTACATAATGTGAAATCAGTATGCACGTGCAGAGTGCGGCCCATAAACACAGCGGCACATGAACAAATATACACAGGCTAATAAACTCAAAGCCCCCCTATATGAGCCATAATGATCAGCAATTAGAGTCTTTAGGAGGATCGCTCATATGTCATTTTATTCCGCTGTTGCTGTGAAAGCAGCACTAAAGCCTGTCATACATCTTTTCTTATCAATTATATATTATTCATTTGAGTGACATGTTTTCTTAGCTCTGAAAAACTAAGACTGACATCGACTGACAAACTGTAATGATGACGGTTTTCTGATTAGTTGATACTTTTACCTTCAGATGCTCTGACCCCATTTGTTGTGTATTTTTACCCCATTTGGCTTTGGAAACCTCTGTCAGCTAGAAAGTCGATCTTTGGGTTTTCAGCAGGTTCTGACAGCTGGATTTAATGAAGCCACTGTAATTTCAGCCATGTGTGAAATGTGACTCTACACTAAACTGAAAGGACGATAAAAAATGCTGAACATTGTCGATGTTTTATGTGCTTAATAATAATTAATAGCCACATATTAAGTGTTTAGAACGTCAATTTTACTCATAGACGTGGGATAAAATGTTTTAATTTAAAAATAAATACAAAAGTTAACTAGACAAGTTGCGTTACCTGCAATAATGCTACCGTGAAGGTTTTTTGCTGAATGTGGTCGCTGAATTTGCTGAAGGATTTTGTTGAAGAAATCTACTGTAATCACTGAAGGGATTTGCTGAAAATGCTAAAGCTATTTGCATATTGCTAAAGTTGCCAAGGGACTAAAAGTTGAAGTAAATGCACAAATAATTTAAAGGAGTTCTTTAAAAAAATTAAAATGGTTAAAAAATCAGAATTAGCCACAAACTTCAGTTCAGCCAAATTAGCCACACAAAAGATAGCATATTGCTAAAATACTAGCATTGTTCGTAATTAGCTTAAAATCCTCAATATATGCTAAAATAGCTAGCACATTGCTAAGATACTAGCTTAACTTATATTAAGCGTGATAAACCTCAGTATATGCCCAAAACGCTAGCATGTTGCTAAAAATAAGCTAGCTTTACTCAGAATTAGCCCAAATAACCTCCATAGATGCCAAATTAGTCAAAAACCCTAGCATGTTGCTAAAATACTAGCTTAACTCAGAATTAGGAGAGGTTTCAAAGTGCGCAAAAAAATTGATTAATTTTGTGAAAAAAAGGAAAAAAATGTGTAAAATTACAAAAAAAATGCATAGAATTTTGTTAAGTTTCAGTAATTATGATAAATATAACAATACCAAAAGTACAAGCATGCATTTCCTGAACATGCTGAATGAATTTTATTGCAGAAAATCCCATTCATTTCAATGTGGCTGAAAAATCGCACATTTGAGTAATATCTTAAAATTCGTAAAATTTACAAAAGCTAAAAATAAAGCCATAATGTCCTAAATGAGTGGAACATTTTGATATCAATATTGCAGAAATTGCTGAAGGTGTGATTGAGTTTTTACGTGCCAAAAAGCGTACAGAGGAAAAGCAAATAATACGATAGATGAACAGAATCACTATAGTGTGAATGCTTTGCAGAATACACACATATAAAAAAGTAAATATCCAGGGTCTTTCTATTGTAAGAAGTTAATATGGCAGTCATTTTTCAGTTTGTGAGATTTAAATTATTTTAATTATTTCCTTGTGTGATACCAACTGGAAAAGAACTAAACCAAAATGTTTCTTTGGCAGGTTGCCTTAAAAAAGCAACTTAATGAGCGGATTAAACTGTTATAGAATGTGTTCTTTTTCAAAAGAAAAAACAAGTTAAATCAAGGATAAAAAGCTGCAAATGACATTATCAAAGAAGAATTTGATCATCAGCAATAGCTGCTGGTGTCCAATCCACTCCTCAGGGAAGTGGTTTATTTGATTGATGCTCGCCAAAATTGGCCTTATTTCTTGCAGCATTGAATCCAATCAGCACAAACATATTTATATGCTCTGAAAGAGCCCACATACTGCTAAAAAATTCACCCGGGTCATCAGTGGAATTGATTTACAGCCAAACTTCATACCTGAAAACTTGAAAAAGAGGCAATTACAGTGAAAATAAAATAAAGGTGAAACTGCAATTATGGAAGGTCTGGTTTGTTGCAAACACAAATTGATTGTTTTATGGGAGTTTTTGTTCTGAGGGAGCTCAGATATAACCAGACAATGCCATTTTCTGGCTATTTTACTATTCTATTTCTTTCTTTTATTGTATTTATTTTTAGCTTCTGACATTTTCATGTTGTTGTGAAATTTACGTTTTGTTATTTTCAAAATTTCTTTAAAGCCTGCACTCTAATTTTTGGAGCTAAAGTGTGAGTTGCTAAAATTTGATAAAATGAAGTGAAAATAGGTCAAATAAAATATAGTTTTAAGCCAACATTCTTCACACAAAGAAAATGTTAGGTATGAGTTTTTAAGAAGAAAAGTAAACCACTTTCTTTTGTTCAAATACAGTTTATCCACAATTTTGATCACAATAAGAATTGGCTCATTTGTTAACTTTTAGGCCAGGGCTTAAAATTAACATATTTTAGTAACGTTGTATTATTAGTAGTAATTTTCTTTCCTTTCTTTTTTTTAAGAAGTATTTCTTTGGAACCATATGCTCTCTCATTGCACATAGAAAAAAAAACAACTCATGCACAATTGAAGAACTTCCTGTTATTCACTGATGCAACAGTGCCAACCACTGCACTAAAGTGCTACCCCAAGTTGAAGATGTTTTTTAATAACTAAATTAACTATGTTTTGTCAAAAATATTAAATATGCCCTTTTTTTTTACAAACTCTGAAAGTCCAACAATCAAATATTAATAAAGTACTGTGTTAGAATTCTCTTTTGTGCTTTTTCAAAGCCACACAAGGAACGTAATAGGGATCCCTGCTGTTTATGTGGCCTTGTAGTTCTACAGAAAGTGCCTTCTATCTGTGAAGGGAATGCAGAAAACACATCTAAGGTGTAAGTAATACCACTGATGGATGAAACTGGCTTCACTTGCTCTTCTGTTAAGTTTAACCCAGAAACCCCCTGTCATGTGCAGAAACCCCAAGCTGTGTGCATGTATGTTCAAATCAGCGCTTCCCTGCATGCAGGCCATGCAGAGAAACTCTGGGTGCTCATCCTGCGATTGGTGTTCATCTCTGCGTTTGTGTTTGTGAGCCTTTTTCTAGCTTTTTTAGTTTCAAAGATCTAGGACTCAGTCATTGCTAGGTCTAAAATGAAATGGATATGTGTGCACATTTTCTTGGATGCACACATTCTTAATGTTTAACCAACTTAGAGATATATTATTTAAGAAACAAAGACTTTTCATCAGACACTGAAAAAAGCTCAGAGGCAGAGAGCCAGCTTGTTTGCTATGACAAGCAGAGGATAATGGCCCAAATCTGAGCTCACCTGCGGACAACAGGTGAGGAAGCCACAGCGGTTATCTGGTAACCCATCAGTAAGGTCTGACAAAAACAAAATATTTATCTGTCACTGCTAAGGCTGCTTTTCTGTTTTCATATTATTGCCGTATTGTCCGGAGTATAAGTCGCAAGGAGAAATGTCAAATCAAGGAGAAGAAAACCATGTATAAGTCGCTCTTGAGCACAAGTCGCACTTTTGGGAGAAAAGTCTGACGTTTCAGATCAAATCCTCCAAGCCAGTGTAGCTAAAAATAAATAAACACAAGAATACTAATATTTTGATATGTATAAGAAAAATATAAAAATGTAAAAGGAAACGATCAGATTCTCTTCCATTTTTGTTTTGGACGACACTTCTTCTACCGCTGTCGGTACCAAATACTTATACTCAGATGCATCGCCCTCTAGTGGTTGTTAGAGGAAACAACCGCTAGAGGACAAGCGGTGTTAATTGGGAAAACAACTAATACATTAGCATATTTATGTAAAAAACAAAACAAAAAAACCCCCACAGAAATAAGTCATTCCTGAGTATAAGTCACACCCCTGGCTAAATTATGAAAAAAAAAAAACAATAACTTTTACTTCGGAAAATACGGCATATTTTCTTTGAGTCAATTATCATTGTCAACTAAAATCATGTATTCTCAAAGTATTTTTATTATTTTAATATGTAATTATTTTACAATTACACACAAAGCACTGTGATTCTCTGTAACAATGATGTTAAAGTCCTATTAGTTCTCATACACCTAGGAGTGTGAAATTTGTTTTTCACATTTGACTGATCCCCTGGGGGAGTGGGGAGCTGCAGACACAGCCGCATCCGAGAACCAATTGGTGGTTTAACCCCCCCCAATCCAATCCCTTAATGCTGAATGTCAAGGAGGGAGGCACCGGGTCTCATTTTTAGAATTTTTGGTATGACTTGGCTGGGATTTGAACTTACGACCTTCCTATCTCATGGGAGGACACTCTACCACAAGGCCACGGATTTAGTGAAAATCGCTAACTCTGACTAATACAACCCTACTAAAAGGACTTTCAAAATATATATCAAAATATAATCAGCATTTATTCTTTTAAAATTTTCCAAGAACCTTGTTTGCACAAGAATCTCAGTTCTCAACTCCTACGTTTACACTGAATTGAGAAAATAAAAATCTTGTAGAAAATTGTGATTTGAAGCTCAACTAATTAGAAAAAGAGAACAGTCCAAACAAAGTTTGTGATTAAATATCATCTCACCACATTGTCAGATCCTTCCAAGGAAAAATCAAGACACAGTCAAGTTTTTATGGAGCTTTGACTGTGCAGTATTTAAAACTTTAATCACAAATATATGCTGTCTGTGAGTGAGAAACACACACACCTGTATGGGGATTGCATATAACATCAAGGCCATAGAAGGCTCAGTGAGCCAGTTAAGCGAAAATGTTCACACATTTTTTTTCTATGGGCATGCTGCGGGCAAGCGGTTGGAAAGCCACACCCCTTCCACTGAAAGCAGACTCGTTAAAATGTGTCAATTAAATAGTTTGAACGTTGGAGGTGGCGTCCAGCAGGCATCACATGCTTTTACGGAGGCATCTGATTGGTCAGTTTAGAACTTGAATAACTTACGATAAAATAAATATTTTATGAACAAAGAAAAAAGGCTAGAATGGTTATTCTGACAAATAAATTGACAGAGGGATAGCTGTTTATTTCTCAATAGAGGTCTACGGGATGTTGGGTTTCTGGGGCCAGCAGGTACTTCTACCTTTCAGATCTGTGTCACATAAGGCCAAGGACTGTAGATTACAATACACACCCAGTACACTACAAGCACTGTTATTGTTTGCTAAACATTAGATGACACTATATAACCCAATATGATGTTAAAAGATCAGTATACAAAAAAAGAAACATTTATTTCAATAATAATTCAGGTAAAATATACATCAAAATTAAGAAAAGTTTTAAGGACACACCAGAAACCAATAAAGGAGGGGAACTTTTCTGATTCTGACAGCAATTGTGGAGCTGCTGTGGGACTGTCCACCTGTGAGCCCGTGATTCTCATTTATGGTTTTGATGCTGTCCTATGACAATACCTGCTGCTTGTAGAGACTTTCACTGGGTCTTGGTTTACGTCAGAGGCTGTGAAAGTCTCCAAAAACAGAAAAAAAATTCAAATAAAATATATATAAATATTTGTTTCTTTTCCATTACTGTTAAAGTGCTAGTGTGGGCTTTACAAATCCATTTAAAAGCAAATAGGGGCCTTCATGTCTAAATTTAAAAAGGAATTTTGGGTTTCACATGGGCAAATACGATCTGATTATCCTAGAGTTAACACATACAGGATGTTACAATAAAGGGAAAATGGCGGATTTTTTAAAGATAATTTTGAAATATTTTCCTGCTTTTTTTTCTGTTAGAATCTGAGTGAAACAAAATGTTGTTTTACTAAAAGGAAGCAGAAGAAATTGTGGAGGAGGCAATCTGACAAAAAAAGAGAAATAAATCAGGAAAATAGTGGTCAGACTCAGATGTGAACAATGAAACAACTTCGAACTAACAGGAACTGGATAAAAAAAAAAAAATAACCACAGACACAAGAAACAACTAGAACACCAAAGAATTGTAAGATTTTTTTAAAAACTTTTGTTAAAATATAGTCCTCTTTCAGTGAAAAGTACAACTTAAAGAAGAAACAAGACAGATAAGTAAAGGTGAGAGGAGAAGAAAGGCTTGAAGCTTGACCACACTTTTTATTTCACATAGCTCTGAAAATAACTATATTTCCTCTGTAATGTATATATTGTGTAGTGGTGCACAAATGCGGGTGTGTGCAAATACATTTGTGTATGTGCTTATGGCAATATTATGCAACCTACTGCTGTGATTCTGCATTTTAAAATGATGCACCATCAATAAGTAATGGCAAAAGGAGCAAAGTATATAATGAACACATGAGCAATACGCACACATGCACGCCGTTTCTAAAGCTGTCAGGTTCATAATGGGCAAGGTGCTTGTTAAAACCAGAGATGTTGTTGCCCACCTTGTTAGGAGTGTCCTTGTTTGTGCAGATTCATGCCAAGATAATTTTAGTTCCCATAACAAGAGGTGACAGTCTATGAGTGCAGGAAGACACAAAAAAGAAAAATAAAGGGAGAGAGATTTAACAATGCTGATCACAAATTTTACACACTAGTGTTGAAACCATTTCTCTCAAAGGCTTTTCCTTTTCTCCTCTTCCTGATTTTGTTGGACAAAAAAAGAAACATACGTTATAGGGATGTGCTGTATTCTCATCACAATGTTGGTCGTCTTGGCTGTTCTTTTTAGGAGTCGACACAAAGAACCATCCATTCCCATCTAGTTTTAACTTCTGTGACCTCATCACTCACATCATCCAAAAACCTCTTTTTTTGGCCTTCCTCTGCATCCTTTTACCAACACTATCATTGATTTTCCTCTCAAGGTGTCCAAACATCTCAAGCTTCCCTGCATTTGTCTCCAAAACATCTACCATACGCTGTTCCTCTGATGGATTCATTCCTGGTTATCTTCATCCTGCTCAACATCTTCATCTCTGCCTTCTGTCTCTGCATCAGAGTCTCTAAACCAAAACCCTGTCTGTTTCACCATATAGAGAACTGGACTGAGTAACCCCTCCCCCCTCACGTTTCAAATAGGAAGTACCCTCTGATCCCTCAAAAGGTCAAAACCCCATAGATCTATATTGAGAAATAAACAGGCATTTTATGTCAGAATAACCATTCTTGCCCTGCTACATCTTTTTAATATCTTCTTGCTAATCAAAGGTTTTTTTTCACGATATTGTTGCTTTACCGCAAGATATTTAAATTCTAAACTGACCATTTATTCTCCTTCTCCCTTTTCTCCATTTGAAGGGGCAGTTTTAGTGGATGCGCTCTGAAGAACAGACGTCTACATTTAAATGTAAGTAATTACTTTTTGTTGTAGCGTGACCTTTTTAAAGTTATAAAATGTTGTTATGTATACTCAAGCCCTGGAAGCTCTGTGTTAAAGCCAGCAGACCGGCGATTATTGGTATCCAAAATATGAGACACTATTTTTTTCCATAACTCTCTGTTTGGAGGGCTAAATGAAGGGGAAGGGAGAAGGGAAGAATTGTGCCTTACATCCACAGATTCTCCTGAGTTTGCTGTCAATAGAAGGGGTGTGGCCTTCTGACATGCTCACAACTGATTGGAGAGAGTGGTTGCCATAGAAATATAGATTAACATTGACACAAACCAATCCGACTTACTGAGGACATCTGGTTCAAATAAGGTGACGGACATGTAGGAAAAAAAAATGCAACTGAATCGACTTCATTTGGTTGGAACCGGATGGGTGACATCCCACTCGCTCTGTCCAGCTCTCTATATACAGTCAATGTTCACCCCAGTTTTTTTATTTATTTATTTATTTTACATTTCCTTTCAGTTTTGCTGATATTACCATCACATTGCCGGTTTTGGCCAATATTAGTTGTAACATCTAACATCTTTACTGTGACTGTAAAGAAGGGAAATACCATTTCCTATCACTGCTTCCCTTTAAATTGCTTAAATTTCACATTTTCCAAAAACTATTAAAGCAAACTTCTAATAAGTGACTCTAAAATGTGTGATACTAAGAGTTTTTCATCTTTAGCAAATGTCTCTAAAACAGGAAATGGCTACTATTTGTTTTAAGATCATTGGTGCAGAGATCTACATCACAAAACATAAGGATAGAAGTTTCCAAACCTAAACAAAGCAGACGAACTTGCATACTTTCACTCACAGGATAGTCTAGTTGATTTTATGCTAAAGGATGCATAGTTCTGCAGTCATAATGACATGTTTCTCCCTTTATCAAACATGATGAAAGATGTTCAAACATGAAACAAAAATCATACTTTCTTCAGCAAAAGAACACATTTCTGAAAAAAAAAAAATGTTACTGGATTAGACAAGATTTCCCAGGTGCTGCTAATGAAGTGGCTGGTGAGTGTGTATCCATTGAATAATGAATATGCTGTAATTAAAGTTTACTCAGAAGTGCTCCTCTTTTTATGAGCATTAATATGCACCACCTGTGTCAGACTAACCAACAGCCTGTTCCTGCAGCCAAAGCTGAATTTAAGACTAATGGGGCAACATGTATTTTGGGGTTGAGAGAAGAGCAAGGGCAACCTTCAGTCAAACAAAGTGTTTACTCATTTATTTAGGCTTCAAAACATTCAAATTTACTCTAGAGAAAATGTATTAATGAATGACGACCTGCCAAGTCTTTGGAAAACAGAGAAACGTGCAACAGAAAAGACTGGGTCAGGATTTGAACCTGGGCCTTCTCATTGTAAAACAAGAGTGCTAACAAATACACCGCCATACAGCCCTGTTTTAAAATGAATGCATATAAAAAAAGTTATGATAGAAGCCTCTCAATGCAGTACAGTAATAGCTGGCAGCAATATTTGTCCTAATATTTAAACTATCGTCATACACCTACACATAGAAATGTAAAGCCTGGCTATCATCACTGAATATTTCCAGCTCAAACTTGACCTCAAAACTGACTGTGGAAGTAGAAATTAAAAAATTATATAAAAAAAAAAAGAAAAAAAAATCAATGAAAGTTGATTTGGTACATAAACATTAAATCATCCATTTCTTTGTTTTTCTTTTCTCTGCGATTCTCATTATTGCCAAGTGTCCACATCATGGAGGAAAAATTGTGTCTCAAATTCCATTAATCTTTCTCTTTGGAAAATAAAACAAAAAACATGTTGAGTGCTGAAAGGAAAAACTGTGTAATTTAAGAACAGAAACACTCATCCTGGGACAAATATGACAAAGTGCTTCCATTGTTTTTTGTCTTCCATCACAGTTTTATGCATCAAGTTGACATGAGAAAAACTAATATTTCACTCTGTAAATTATTGTCCATCTTTTCATTTTCTTCCACTTATCTGGAGATGGGTCTGAGCTCTACAAATTTACCACTGGACTCAAACCACTTGTGGTTTGAGGTGTCTCAGACAAAAGAGATGCTCTAGACACCTTTACTGGCTTCTCTAGATGTGAGGGGCAACAGTCCTACTCCAAGTTCCTCGTGTTATATCTAAGGGAGCGCTCAGCCACCCAGTAGAGGAAACTCATTTTAGCTGCTTGCATCCAAGAGATTATCCCATTGCTCATGACTCAGAGCTCATGACCACAGATGAAGGTAGGAACGTAGACTGATCAGTAAATCGAGAGCTTTGCCTTTCGGCTCAGCTTCTCTTCCCTTCAGCAAATCAATAGAAATACTAAAAGTTGTGGGTTTTGACTCATTTGACCCAAAAACAAGCTGATATGAGTCATAATCCTTTATCCAATAACAGCTGTTATCCTACAGTGACGATGGATTAACACATGTAGATTTTCCCTGAAGAGCCGATACTTCTCGGCATGGATCCATCTTTATCTGATGTTTCATAGGTTTACATCTGCAAATGTGTGAACAAAACGCAGGAGATGGAGGTCACACAAAACCCCTATGTAGCTGTACAAGCATGGCAAAGCAACTGGTGGTTCATTTCTGAAGAACAGTGTGGTGTTTATTCTCACAAAGGGATCAGTTCCTAGTAGTGATGGGCCATCAGGATCTGTAAAGCCTTTTTTCAATCTAAGCATTATCTGGAAATAAAAACATTTAATTTACATTTTTTTTCTTCAAAAGAGACATTTTATTACATCACTGTGAGGACTTTCCACATGGGAGTCAGGTTTGCTGCTTCTCTTTTTCAAGTCATATGTGGAAGAATTTGCTCTAAAGGGTTCCAAGTTTGTTTTTTTTTCAGAGTGACAAGTGTTTTCATTTGTTTAAGCATCATTCTGTAAGGATATTTGAGCTGTTCTTGTACACAAGAAGAATGAAGTCAATAAAGGCCAGAGACGAGATCTAAAAGAATAGCACTTGGAGATGAAGACACAACAGCCAGGACACTTTTTTCAGAGAAGTGGAAGCTGTATATAGGAATAATGGTCAACCAATGTATTGATATTTATGGGATGGTATTAAGCAATATCAATATGAACATCTGTATCAATATTTGAATCAATTTGTCCATTCCAAGAGGTGCAAAACGCTAAGCTGAACCTACAATAATTGGTACCCCTTGGCTTGTTTACAGCCAGACAGACTGATCATTAGATTGTACTCAGTTCTTTAAAGTTAAAACCCGGTCTAAGATTTTATGATTATCGGATTTCCTTAGGGACTGCCTGGTGGAATAGGAATATGCTGCTCCTGAAAAATTGTCCCAACCAAAACACTTTGGAAGCCTGTAGGCTTTTACAAAGCTGTTTTTTTAATCTTTTTTTTTTTTTTTTTTTTTTTTTATTCCTTACAATTTTTCTGAACAAAATTGATCCTTAAGATTAAGGGAAGCTCTTGTTACCAGGAAATCAATTTAATTACTAAATCAGTAAAACAGTTTGTATTTAAGTTGAATTTATATTCGCTGATGATCCGTATCATCGCGGATGATCCATATCTGGTAAGCCTGTCAGTGAGATGGGAGTTTTGGTAGCAGTCATTTTTTTTCGGTTTATTTCACTAACAAACAGGTTTGGAGCCCAGATTGAGAAATTACAACAAGACAGAGAACATTTTTTAAGAACTCTGCTTCATTTTGAATATGTTTTTGCAGCTATCCCAGCTGTACCAATGTTTATAATTACTCTATCCAACTCTTAATGATCACTCATGTTTGATGAAAGTATCATACACTTCTGATAAAACTGTCATATGTGACAAGCGCATATGGTGGTTATAACAGCAGCATATAATCCTTAAAAATTATGGCTGATTTTTTTATTTTTTTTTTATTTTATGTCATAAATTGTCATTTTTATTTAAACTTTGTAAAATGGAGGACACTTGGCAAAAATGATGAACTGATGTGGAGGACAATCATTGTATTACCAAGGTTTCCTTGTGTTGTGCATCTTTTATCGGCACACTTGGTTAAACACCCGTCTATTTGGAGTGCTTGGCAATCGTCGTGTTTCCAATATCATAATGTTGCATTCTTTGCTGTAAAGTGTCTGCAGATAAAAGGCTTTTTTTGATCAAAGTCATGCTGTGCCTGTGAAGTAGGCTAGTTAGCAGTTAGCCAACATACTAGCTCAGTATGTTCCCAGTTACTCTAACCTTCTATCTCAGTGTCTTTTCCACCACCTTGACTGTGCTAATTGGGACAAACCCCCTGTAGTGTGACCCTCAAGGGGAGCCATACTGGATGTTTGCGTGAAAATTTGTGTGAATGTGTTTGAGCGAGGCACACATCATGAGCTGCTATGGAGGAAAACAGTTTATTGAGGATTTTTTAAAGTGTAAATGCTCATATTCAAATGTTTCTATTTAAAACATCATCTGTTATCTTGCTTTGTTTCTCCATAAAATATAACAGACAATATCAAACTTTAAAGTCTGACATTTTCCAGCTTTTGTGGAAAGAAAATGCTTGTTCTGAATTTCCCTTCAAGAAAAACTTTATTTTTTTAAAATCTACAAACCCATGAACTGATGCGATTTATGTTTGTGTTTGCATTAGTGGCAGTCCACCCTTTTTTTTCCTCGTTGTTGCATCTTGGAACTAGTTTCTTCACACCAGGCATCATGCTGGGTATCAGACCAGCACCCACTGCTAGAACCTTTGTAATAGCAGTTGGTGGCTTCTATTGTACATGTGGGGCAATTAATGGGAATATTTTAATTTTATTGACCTGTAATCAAGTTTTACAGCATAAATATGTTGCAGACTTATGTTAACCTTTTTAACCCAGACCTATTTTCTTTAAAAAATATATTTTATATAGAATAAAAAAAAAAGGGACCACAGAACACTCTTCTAAAAATGTGTTTTGTTACAATGATGGGTTTATATGGGTTAAAATGTTTGAGTCCTTTTTTTAAACTTTGATGCAAGTAAGACCAAAGTAGTCCACCCAAAATGAGGGGTCATTTGTTACCATGTTGGCATACGGACCTCAGTGCAGCTCACTATAGTGTAAACACACAAAAAATGTAACAGAGGGTGAAGTACGGTACTTCATTGACTTTGCTTGAAGCTGTTTTTCACACTACAGTTGACTTGATTGATATTAGTTATTACTGTTTTTTTTTTAAATTAAAATCATATTTATTTGTAAAAACAAACCAACTAAAGGTGCAAGTTTTTGCAGTATTCTTCGCTTATTCAAGATTAATCTGTTGAACTTTAGGCTTAAAATCCTATTCCAATCATTTTAATCTTTAGTAAAAGCGTACTGTTTTTTTATTTATCTATTTTTTTATAAATATGCTGTTTTTAGCCAGAATAATAAAAAAAATAATAATATAGAGTATATCTATAAATAGAAAGGTAATGTTGAAGGACTTCAATGCCAATATTTCCCAACTAATCTGAAGAAAAAAAGTTTGTTCATTGTTTAAAAATAGAAGTAGAAATCCTTTGGGAAAAACAATAATTGAATGGCCTGATAAACGTCCTCATCTTGACTTCATGTGACTCGAGGTAAAAGCATAAAGAATAACAATGGAAACATTTACTCTGTTTTGTTTACTATAAAGGATTATTATCCTACATTTACTTCCTTGATGCAGTACAATGTGACAATGTTTTCTGAAACTATTCATTGGCTAAAAATGTCAAACTCTGCAGCCTAGTAAATTTGCTTTTAGTCTTGAAGAATATAACATTTTTAGGTATTGAGTTCTCAGAAGGTGTTGGATCTTACAACGATTGCCTCCAGGGAGCTTTTTTAAGTCCATCTAAATCATTTCTTAGGAGTTTCAGTTTAATTCAAAATCATACTTTCGTTCATAGCTCTGGATTTGAATAATACCGTTGTTCATTTCCATCCATGCCTTGCTCACTGAACAAAAGATAGCTTCGCTCCCTAAAGAGAGAAAAAAATTGGTTAGGGAGTTATTAAAGGGCAGTGTAACTTTCCTCAGTGGTCAGATTGTGGATTGGAGCGTTTGATGGGTAAATTGGGAACTGTGGGGGCCAGAGACTCACAGCCTTGAGTCTCAGTGCCACGTCAACACTGAACAATCTGTAATTGGCACCAAATCGCGACAACCGACTGTCACCCATAAGGCGAGATAAGAAAAAAAAAAAAAGAGAGAGGAACAAAGGAGCCAAAAAATTACAAGATGGCAGAGCAGTCATGGATTAACTACTGTATCTATGCTTCTTTTTCCTCTTGGAAATGTTCGTGTTTAACATAGAAGTACAAAAGGGTGAAAGGGAGCGCTCTCCAGAATACTTTGTCAAATGATAAAGAAAGGCAGAATTAAATGGTGCTTTTTCTTTTTTTTTTTTTTCCAACTCCAGTTTTTATTTAGTTTTAACTTAACATTGCAAAGTAACGTATACAAAATAAATTTTACAGGTCAGGTTCCTGAAACAAAGCAAAAAAAAGGCAGAACAAAATAAAAAAGAACAAAACAAGACAGGGTGCTATTATAAATCAGATTATTATATAAAAACAAACAAGTAAAGTTATTCATTTCCTTGGCATGGTCAGTACTGGGCCGAACAGTCAAAATCAAGACCTACATTTGATTCTGAAGGAAGTTTTATTTTGTAAAACTACATGATTCTCCCAACCACATCTGACTCAAGTCGCTTGGTTATGTGTCAAAAACCATCCGCTACTTTCTTCAAGCGGCTCCGCCGATCGCCAAGTTGAAACCCCCAAGTAAGTTAAGTTAATAAAATGAAACGTATTTGGAAATTTTCCTTTTGGGGAAAAAAAATCTTCATTTAACAGACAAAAGCAGGAGTCTTTACACAAAATACTGATTCATTGCGACAGCTGTCCTCACTGACCATGATGGTACTGCGTAATATTCATCAACCGGCTGTCTAATGTGACAAAAATGCTGCTAATAAAGTTACTCAAACGGTGGATTCGTGTTTACTATTTGTTAGGTTTAAACAACCTGAGACATTTCTCTGCCACTGCAAGAAAACAGTCTCCACTCCGGTCTGAAGCGCGCTGTCTCGGCCTTTTCCTTTTATTCTGTTCGGGGCGTTCCCGAGTTCCATTTAGAGCTGTAGGTCTGAAGGTGAAAGAACAGCTATAGACTGGTTTTGACCAACACTAAAGTCACAGTTCAGCCCAGTGAGATTGGAGTCGGTTTCTTCAAGTATCTGCATCATATCAGCTCCTCCCAGCCTTCGACTCGGCTCCAGTGTCTTGATACGGAGCTGTACACGATGCCAAGCAAGAAGATGAAAGAAAAATATGTTTAAATCACTCAAAGCAAATATCTGATAAATGTATGTATAACCCTGTCACTATTATGCTTGAAAAATACAAGTTTAGGGATTGTTTTTTTTTTTTTTTGTCACAACTTGGAAGTTGGAAATGGATGAAGAGAATGAATAAAATTTACTCTCAAAAGTTGAGGCCTCATAGGCTTACTCCGTGAACATTTTGTCTGACAGTAAACCGTTCTGCGGCCTGAAAAAGGTCGGTTACCACATCTATAGAGCAACTTCGTGGCAACATGGAAATTGTGCCCCTTTTGTCAGGTTTGTGCTGAAACAGTGTGTCATTTGTGTGTACTGTCATGTTTGTGTGTACAGCTCGTCATATTTGACACTCTTAGATTTCTGCCATCACCTCAGCTGTAGGTTCTGCCTCTGACAGATAGCTGTGGTCAATTCTCAGGTTCAGGCACGGATTCTTGTTTTTGTTTTTTTATCGTTTTTGTGTTCTTTTTTTCTTCATAAACCTTTTTGTGTTGTTCAGTCTCACCTTTTCTGGTGGCTTTGCTCTGATTTCATAGCCCTGCACCTGAGAGACAATCAGCTCCTGTGTCTTTGTTGAACCTTCTCCATTGGGTAGACTGAGATTTGAGCCTTTAAATGTTTGTTTAGCCGTCTGTAGTGCCTCAGGTGAGCAAAGTTTGTGGTGCCCCTTCTTCCTTCACTGCAGCTTTTTGTTTCTTTGTTTCTCTTGCTTGGCGCTGTCCATGTTGACCTGAACTTTGTTTCTAGCCCTCTTTCCACCTGAAAACTTATTTTAAGTTTAAGTAAAGCTGTTTATCTTGCTATTAATCACCACAAGGCTAACAGTTGTATTCCATCCATAACACCTTATTACTTATTAGTTCAAATATGCCAGAAAAAGATATAGTCAAGTAAAAAAAAAGTTAATATTTTATGTTTTAATGAACATTAAAGCATTTAATATTTTTTTTTACGTTTGCAATTATGCATTTTTTTAATATTTAACTTTTTTTCTAAGGGCCGTTTTTACTGGTTAACTTAGTTTAGTTTAGCAACTGTTTATATTTTATGACTGACTTTATTTCTTTGTACAGTTAGCGGGAATCCCACTGAGAAGATTACATCAGGATATCGGGCTATATGAATAAAACTGAATTGAATTTGTAATAACGGGGCAGACTTACCATTAGGCAAAGGCAATTATTATAAATATTATTATATTATTACAAATATATTTTATTTTTCTTACCATTTGGATCTTTCTTACGTTTCTTTATTCAAATATGTTTGTTTATTCAGTAAAACTTCACTTATTAAAGATAAGACAGCCTGTCATTTGTTTCTGGGAGTGATTTAAATTAATTAGTAAATTTAATGTTTTTCCAGTTAAAAATAATATTTATTAAAAACATGTCTCTAACAATAAAATGTGATTTAAGGTTTTATCAGTTTTATCATCAAAACATTTGGATTCCTGGGATTGATGCTGTCTAAAAGTGGAACAGTAACAAACGTATTTGATGTTTCATCCTCAGTAAAAATGAAAAAAAAAAAA
>NC_050512.1:26966268-26968954 GCF_002922805.2 Oryzias melastigma
ACTTGCAGCAGAGGGCCCCATGTTATTGTTCGCCTGGGACCCCCAAACTGCTAAGTCCACCACTGCTTAAGAAAGTAAAAATACTCTTATTTTAACAATACTTGTCTTACTTTCTGTTTTTTAAGAAGGTTTTGTAATATTAGTTTGAGAAAACAATTCTTACCCATTGGTGATTGTTTCCAAAAAATAAGACTTTTTGGTAATTACATTATCCCTAACCTCAATGACAGATTTTGTTTGCTTATTAAAGGAAAATCTGCCAATAGAGTAAGAAAATTGACCTGTTTCTAAGAGGTCTTTGTTGATAATAAAATGCTTAATTGTTATTACAGATTGAATTTAGATGCAAAAGCCAGAAAACCACTATAGTACAAGTTATTGTGGAAATCAAACCAATTTAGACAAAAAGTGTAATCAAATTTAATGTTTTCTTTTTTTTTTAACATTTTCTTCTTGGTTCCTTTAATTATAGTCGTTATTTAACCACTTTGCTTGTTTTTGTTTAAAATACATGTTTTTCTTACATTGCCTTACCTTTTTTTTTCATTACATTTAAACAAAATTGCATTTTTATCCACAAAAACAACAGCCTAATTCATACCTAAATGTGAACCCCCGCCCTTATCGCAGCTGAAAGTCGCAGCTTCAGATCTGAAGTATTCATTTCCATCCCATCGTCTCCAGTCCGCGCTGTAAACCACTCAGGGAGAGAGCCTGCACTTAATGAGGCCTATGCCCACAGCTTGTGTAAAAACCAATCGTGCACTCCTCAGCCAAAGGACGGAGAGAAGAAAATCAGCTGGAGAGGGCAAACCTTGTGGAGACCAACACCCACTTCCGAATCCAGGAAACTGGCTCATGAAGAAACACCTTAAAACTTCCCTCCCAAAGAATTAGAGCAATCACAAGCATCTGAACAGTTTATCTAAAAAATGTTTCATTTGTCATAACCCATATGAGGTGTGGAGGTGTTAACCTAAACACTTTCATCACTCAAATAACGGTCTTCCTCCCAGTATGGAAATGAAATGATGGATGGAGCGGGTGTAATAGACAGCTCAGTTTTCCAAGACATTCCAGAGCATTGCGCTTCGCTGACACCTCTTAGCACAGCAGGTCGGAGGCAAGGCTGCTCAATATTCAACCCCAGCCCTGAGTTATGTGCACGTGTGCGTATGCATGTGTGCTGGGGGATAGGGGGAGGTGTGCAAATGTGTGAACACTCACTAGCCTGGGCCCCCCAACAGTTTTTCACTGTAGGTGTGCAGATGAAAGCTCCGCTAGCGATTGTGCAGATACACACGGGTGTGCACACGCTCGCTTGTAAAAAAAGAAAAAAATACGAGCGTTTGAAGTGGCATCCAGCAGCTGAGCTGAGTTGTGGCCGTAACCTCAGTTTGACATCTGGGTAAAATCCCCCCGAGAGGAGCATGCAGATGCTCTCTGACTTCCTTCCAGTTCATCTTGATTAAAAGGGAGGTTTTATGAAAAATAAATAAATGGATAAAAAATCTGATATCCGTGGGTGTTTCGTCACCTCTGACAAAACGATCCTGCTCCTTTTTCTGCTGGAGCCGGAGCGTTCCTCCTTCAGCGAAGGGTTTGGATTTCCAGGATCCTGTCGCATCACAGGCTCCGAGCAGAGTTATTCAGCTGTACAGCGTTTCATATCCACCAGCTTCACACCGTGATGCATGTGCGACACCTCACAAGTGAAGAGCAGCGATTTCAAAAGAGGCACACCCCATCCAGCGGGAAGGCTGGAACTGGGTCACTCCACACTTTAAAGCCAGCTACTATGAACAGAGCTGTACAGAATGGAGCTCTTGTAAAGTTTCCCTGTAGCATTTTGACCAAAGCATGTCACAGCCATGCCGTTAATATCTCAGGAAATTGGATCAACTTTGGAATATTAAACGCAGTGGATATTTCCTTTTAACACGTATGAACCCTGCCCCCCTTCCACACCCCCACCATTGGCTTTCATCCACCGATGGACCATTAGATGGATATTAAACCATGTTGTCCTTTTCTATTTTTCACACATAAAATGTCTCTGTAAGGGCAGGAAAATGAAAAACCTTTTGGTAATGCTTCACAAAATACCATTGAAGAGTTATTCAAAATAGAAATGGTAATATTTTAAGATGTGTGCCACTGCACATCTTCATCTGTTATAATCAATTATAAATTAGCCACTGGATGGCTGCCAGATTGGTGGTGCCAGATTTCCCCAGGAGGAGCAGTAATCCAATGGTGAGAGTAAAAAAAGAACTCTTGGATGGATTGTGGATATAAATAAAACCCTGGAGCTCTGAGTCTTTACTTATGGCCCTTTTTACTGTATCTCTGCCTGTTTTTATTTCACTTTACCTCACTGATTTCTTGAGTAACTAACCGACAGACTACTTACAGCCAAAGCAGCTGAAAGCTTTGTAGGCGTCTCGAGTGTGGGGATGTTTGCAAAAAGTCACAATCCTTCCCCCCTTTTTTGTTTTTAACTTCTGGCCAAGCTCTTGGGGAATGTCTTGCTGTGTGGCCTGCTGCTGTTCTAATTTAATTCTGCAAAAACACTCATTTTGTTTTGATTGAATAATATCCACTTTATTTCTAATCTCACTTTGATTGTGAAACTATTTTTTTCTTTTACTTTTCATATTTTAAGTATGTTTTTTTTTTTTTTTTT
>NC_050512.1:26969900-26988264 GCF_002922805.2 Oryzias melastigma
ATGACACACCCAAACTCTCCCCACTCCCTGATATTCTGCTGCATCCCATAATGAGGGGGGCTAAATCGGGGCCTGGCAACCACTATTTTTATTTCTATTTTGCAAACTCCCAACTTTTTCAAACTCCCAACTTTTTCCCCCTTTTTCATAGCGTAAATTATCTTTCTTTTTGAGGAAAAACAAGTATTTTGTTGATTTTGTAAATTCTATGAATATTGATCCAAAATTTTGAATAATTTTCCTAACCTTTTATTGTGATTGCTGTCTGTTTCATACCAGTTTTTTGAAGCCTATTTACCACAGTTTGGTAAATAGCTGAACTATGTAAAGTTTCATGGAAATTGTCGAGAAAAGAAATGTGAATAAAAGTAGAGAATGTACACTAAAGCAAAAATAATAATTTTAATGAAATTATAATTTTCTATTGTAAACCTTTCTGAGACTGCAGCACCGAGTTGCATAAAGAGCAACACAAAAAGGCCAAAGGAAGGGACTATTTTAAATCTTGAAGCCCTTAAGATTGTAAAAACACGCTTTAAGTGTCATGTGTTGCATCTAGTGTTCAAAAGACATCACCCTTTGCTCTTGAGTTGCTGCATTACACACTAAAAACTGTCCTTCCTCTACTGTAAATCCTTAAACTTCTCTCAAACGGACCTTCGAATATCCAGTTTGATATTGGAAGGGAAGGAGTGAAATTGCAGTATTTGTGTGGCGAAAAACTGACTGCTGCTGCATAATTCAATCAGAATCTAGTTTGTCAGCAGAGTACAATCCTAGTAGTTGTGGATGCACTTTTGCCTGAGGCGAGGGATTTATTGAATGCTCCGCTGCTGTGCAAGAATTGTCCTGTTCTGTATGAGTTGCATTGTAAAGCTGTGGACTCTGTGTTGAACTCTTCTGAGACAAAAGTACAAGGCTATGAGGGCATGTTTTTGGCAAAATGTGAATGTTGAGCACTTTCCATCTGGGTCTGCGCACCAAATGATATGTTATCCCCCTTCACACAAACCCGGAGATGCGCACACACACACCCCTCCTGCTGTTACCATAGACGGGATTAGCCGCCTCACCCCCACTTTTCTTCCCACCATCGCTGTCGTTCTGTTTTCTCTCACCCAATCATTCTGTCTCTCCTGTCAGCACAATTCAAGCTACTTTATTTTTTTTTCTATTCCTGCTTCCACATTTACACACACCCGCTCCTACACCCCCAAAGCGCTCCCGGGGGAGCCATAGTAACTCCGTAGGAGAGCGGCTTCACCCCTGCCCACCTCCTCTCTGCAACCACACCCCCATCCTCTTCCTATTTCCCTTCCAATCACAACCGAGCCGTGCGATCCGTCCAATACTCAAAACCCCTCTACCTGCAGCTCGTCGCCTGGTTTGGCCAATAGGATTTAACGTTCTTTACACCGCAGCAGGGGGTGTAAAGCTGCTCAGCAACAATGAGGGGGGAAAAGAGCGAGATTGTAGTAAAAATGGTGACCTAGTTTTGCTTTCTTTTTTCAACACCCCCCCACCCCTCTGTATCTTCTGTAAGAAAAAAAAAAAACTCATCAGAAAAACAGGAACATCAGTCTGAGATCCATTCCGGGCTGAGTAGGCTCGCGCAGAGAGGAAGCCAGAATCTAAAGGGGTTTCAATAAGCTCAAGCACACTCCATGGAACAGCTCTATCAAGCACCAATCCCACTGATTGTACACTTCTTTTGTTATTTATTTATTTCTACAGCTGTAAATAGAAGCGAGGTACACCTTCTAACACGAGGCTTCACTCCCAAACTTTAAAAGGAACTAGCTACGTTCAAAGATTGAGGAGCTTTCTGAAAGAGAAACAACTTTATAACTATTGTTGGTGAACTACAGATGACACTTTAGACTTCAAGTCGTTCAGCAAAACTTGTTTCGTCGATCTCCACCTTATTCATTAAAATAAAATATCACTTTTCTCCCAAAACTACAAAGAAATACCATATTATATTTTTTTAATTTAGTAAAATATCAATCACAGAATGGAAAAAAAAGTAAGTATTTTAGACAGTTTTATTACGCTGATCTCACGGCTGCACGGCAGGACACCCGAGTTCGTTAATACACATTAACAAATTAATTATGTTATAGTTGTTGCATGCATTAATGCGTCAACATTCACAGCCCTAATATACAGTATATCTTCATTTTAAAGTAATCTTAGATCACTTTAAGCCCAGATCAGTTCATAATATCAATTATTTTGGAAAATGTAATCTGTTTATTGAGGTATAAAGAGTAAACCTGAGCAACAAAAGAATATAGAGATATATGTCTTAATGTTTCCAAACTACAACAAGTTTTGGAAGAAAAAGAACAGTTTTTATATGTCACTTGTCTACCAAAAACAACCAAAAATGCTCCAATGCTTCTGTGCCACTCCAATGAAAATTGTGCCTTTAGTGTTTTAAACATGCTCTTGTAGCATTTTTTTCTCATAATAAGACTGGGTTCCTGAGCATGTCTTTATACAAAGTGTGGTGTTTCATGAGCAGATGAAAAAGTTTGTTGTTGTGTTACATAAAAGACGAGCTTCTTGCTCTGCTCCATTCTGATGCATCCACTTACAGACAGATAGATCTATAGGTCTTTGTTTTCCTCTTCTGAGCTGGAATTTGGCTCAAAACTGTACGACTGGATAAACCAGCTCAGTGGCCTTGTGGTAGAGTTTCCGCCCTAAAAGTGGAAGGTCGTGAGCTCAGACCGAGTCATAGTAAAGACTAAAAATGGGACCCAGTGCCTTCCTGCTTGACATTATGTATTGAGCGGGTCGAATTGGTCAAATGGTTTCCAAGCGCAGCTGTGTCTGCAGCTCACCGCCCCCCCAAGGGATGGGTCAAATGCAGAGAACAAATTTTACACATCTGGGTTCATGACAACTAATGGGGATTCCTTCAGCTTTACAGAAATTATGCCCTAGAAAACTATGTTTTTGTTTTTATTCTGCCTAAAAACTCATAATCATAATTAGAAGTCCACTGGGAACACTTTTACAATAGATCAAAGATGATCGGAGTGAGTCTAATTATTTAAAGCTTCTTAGAAAAAAAAGCAGTATTATTGAGTTTGGCAAGATCTATCATTAAACTGTCTCTTCCCAAAAATCACTTTGGGCATGTAGTCTTTCTGAACACAATTATACGTAATGAAAGTCTCATCGGTAAACCTGAGGGGCTTTATTTAAGCATGGAATCTACCTGCTGACATTTATTCATTAATCCTTCTTTCCAATGCTTTGCCCTCTCGAAACAACATGGTCCCTTCTTGTACAAATGTCAAACTTTCTCCATTTTTTTTTCAGAGTGGGTTCACAGTTGACAAAAGATTTTCAGCTTTGATTTCAGTGGGGAGAGCTTCATCGCGTGATACAGCTCCCCTAATGGTCACCAAGGCTCCAGTTGACTTTTGATGGGCAATGCCAAACAAAGATACGTTTGATCCAGTTCAAATGTGTACTCAGTGGTTAAAATGTGTTGATGTCTCTTTTTTAGGGCACATCTAATTCAAACTCACCGCAGTAAAAGAGTCCTTTTTGGGAGGAAGCAGGGATGGGTGACTTTGATGTGAATCTGAAATGAGAAGCTTGTGTGATACCGTGCACTGTGCCCAGAGAGGTGCCGGTGAGATTGGCGGGGAATCGTGCCCCTGGAACATTATATCTGCTTTTGGTAATTACACTGCGTCTCAACATGGCACCGTGCCACACAACCAAGAGAGGTGTCATTAAAACTCCTCGGTTTTTGGAAAAGATAAATGCGGCGGCCTGATAAACAGACAATTACTGCTGTCCTGAAGTGCCAGTTTGGCAAGACTCGAATGATCGGAAACACAGAAGACATGTTTTTGATGTGGCTCGCATTGTAAGCCACTGTCAAAAAGAGCTCTGCTTTCCTTAACAATATTTCCTGCCAGCATTTCAACAGAAAGCTCAGTGCAATTCTGTATGGCACATGGAGTAACAGCTTGATGTTTGAGGAAATTGTACGCTTTGATGCTGATTCAAAGCGAAGGATGTGATCCATAGAACAATGGGCTGCTAGGTGCCAGAATAAAAAGTACACTTAAAAGGTTACCCTGAACCACATAAACGCAGAAACCCAATTAAGATTTGAACAAAGTATTATTTGGACAAGGTGTAGCTTTGATAGAATTTAAGATCGCTTGCATGTGTCTAAAATATACTCGAATATTTTGATGGAAGGTTAAATGTTGCATTCTGGCTTTGGAGCAAATAGCTTTTGAAAATCATCAAAAAGCGGGTTTATTTCAGTTTAGAAGGCTCTCTGCTTTTGTGCAACAAGCAGAAAAGCAAAGTTAGCGTATTTAACACGGCCAAACTTTCTTGTTCGAGTGTGTTTGTGCGTGCGCTGCACGTGTGCGCCTTAAAACGACTGCACAGGCACACTGCCCAGACAAGAAAGAAAAATATTTCTCCATTAATTCAGTTAATTCTATTTCTAATTGGCTTTTTTTTTTTCTTGGTCCATGTAATATAATTTGTGAGCAAATGGACACATTAAACACTTTTCAGTTGACTGTCCAAATGTGGATTTACAGAAGGAGACAGCAGTTCTGTCCACCAAAGACAGAAAATGAATGCACACATTTAAAGAAAATGTTCAAATAACAGAGCTTTGAGAAATCAAGGAAGTTGGTTTGTTTTTACTCCAGGGAAGAAGAGTTGGCAAGGCTATTCATGGGGAATATTCTGTGTCATGGCTCTGAACTACTAGAAGTCATATGATACTAAATAAATTCATATATTCAGTCAAATTTACTTTCTGTAGGTAATAAGGCTTAAAATGTAACTGTAGTACTCAATAATAGCTATAGTAAAAGCCAATAAATGAATTGGAAATGAAAGGGGGTTGCTTTTCATAAAAATACTTAATAACAAGAAGCACATGTATTTATCTTTTTACATAACAAATAAAAAGGTCAAAAATATTTGAATTTTTAAAACTCTGCGAAAACTCCTCAAATAATATTCAAATTTTTTGAACATTTTTTTTATATATCACTCAATGCCTCTGATTTTGGGATATTTTGGAAACCAGTCTCAAGAAACCTTTAAGTTTTTTTGGGTAACACTTTATAATAAGATTCCTTAATAAGCTTTATTAACACATTAACACACATTATCATTGTGTTAATAGGGTTATATGGTACAGGGTGCCTTTTATTTTGAAAGGATTTTGTGCAAACTCCAACAAAAGTTATAAACTATTTCATTTTTTTTAAACAGACTTTTTTTCGTTATATTAATCTTTAAGTAATACTAAAAAAAAGTATGTTTACCACAATAGCTGCAGTAGCATAACAATAAATCTGTGTTTTATTTTTTTCTTAAAGGAGAGTTTGTGGCTCCTTCTGAATGGTAGTTAGGAAGAAATGGACCTTCATTGGTCTCTAAGTATTAAAGGTTGCAGACACCTGGTCTGGATCAAGTTTGCTGATGGATTCCTGAAGCTTCCGTTTGGTCTGTGTTCAGTTGCCTTCAACCAGACATTTCTGTTTCAAAGCTTCTAAGCAAAACCTCGTGACTGAAGATCTCTTCAGTTATTGGACAGAAATGACAAGGCGGGGCAAAGTAATGACAGAAAGAATAATGGAAATCTTAAGCTTTGCAATCCTTGCTGGGATAGTTTACTTATTCAAACTTTATATTTCGTTGACCGTTGACCGGTCCCAGTTCAAATCCCGGCTGGGGGAGCTGAAACGGAACCACCAACTGGGGTCCTTTCTGTGTTGAGTTTGCATGTTCTCTCCGTGCATCCTTGGGTTTTCTCTGGGGACCCTGGCTATCTCCCACAGTCCAAAAACATGCCTCATAGGTTAATTGGTGACTCTAAATTGTCCCCAGGTGTGAATGTGATTGTGTTTGGGTGTGTGATTGAGGCTTTGGGACAGACTGGGGACCTGTCCAGGGCGTATCCTGCCTTCGCCCATCAGTGGCCGGGTTAGGCTCCGACACCCTGTGACCCCAAAGGGACAAAGTGGTTAAGAAGATGAAAGAATGAACCTGCATTCATCTGACCGCATTTCAATGAGTTGTTGTGTCTCATCATTGCTTTACGTGTGTCCTCAACTTCACTGAAAAAAAAACTAATAAGATTTACTTAAGAAAATCCTCGTAACAATTTGCACTCACAATTATTGATTAAATTTTACTGCATTTATGAATATAAACTTAACTTCTTTACTAGGAAATTCTATGTATTTGCATAATATTTGAATTATTATGTAAATAATATGAGGAATAATTAAGTATATATTACTGATGCAAAAAGTTTGTTTTTTCAGTGTTCCTTCCTACTCTGTTTACACCCCGTAAAGCCCGGCTTTGGTGGCCGTTTTGGTAAAGTTGTTCCACTCCGAGCATGGAGCCAGAGTGATTAAACTAGAGGAGCTCAGTCCGTTTGGAATTGAACTGAAACCACCTTGAAAGATTTGTAAGAGAACGATTTGGTACCGGATCAGGATCTGCTTGGGTGTATTCATGTGTTCCAGATCATCAGGAAAAACGAACTCTGGTTGAACAAATGTGTCCAGTTAGAAAAAACCCTTAGAGCAAACAGTTCAGCGACAGTGGAGAGTGTGGGAAAGAGGTGATATGTGCGAGCAAGCTGGAACAGGTGAAGGAAGGTTTCACATGTGATGTGTGACCAAAGACTGTCAACAAGAAGGGGTGTGGAAGACTTGTAAGAACAGCCATGCTGTTGGTTTAGAGACTGTAAGAAAAGGATAGGAAGTAGAACAGGAAGTAGCAGAGATGGAGATGTTGAGGTTCTCTTTGGGGGAGACCAGGAAGAACAGGACAAGGAATGATTGGAAAGGAAAGGTTGGAACCCAAGAGGAAGACCAAAGAGGAGGTTAATGGATGTAGTGAAGAAGGACATAATGAGCAGCAAGGATACAGCGAACAGGATTACATGAAGGCGGATGATTTCTCCTACAGGAAGCAGCTGAAAGACAAAGAAAATTCTTTAAGTGCATCAGTCATTTCCACTGATGAAATAATTGCAATTAACTTAGCAATGAAATGTAGAGGTAGACATAATTTGAAGGGGAAATTAAAAGACAGAAAATTCAGTTATTGTAATTACACCTCAATAACACACATTGCGCAATAGTCAATTAATTTTTCTAGCGGTGTAAATAGCACATGTTCATTATAGGAAAACACGATTTCAATTTCTCTGTCAGTTGTTGCAATTAAAGGCTTTAACATGAGAGGGATGAGCAGACTACTGATGTCTACTGGTTTCTAAGGGTACTGAGTAGAACACCAACCTCTAAAATGTTCAGCTCATTCAAATAAAAAAAAAATCTAAAGTGCAATGAAGCACACTTGAGGATTTTTTCATTTGTACCTGTTTGAATGACAAAGGGATGAGCAATAAAAATGAGTGCCACGCTCCTGTTTTAAGCTAGATTGAGCAAATGAAAGGCTTTGATCACATATTTTTGGTTTTTATTTTGCAAATTTTGCTATTTGTG
Organism: Oryzias melastigma; assembly: GCF_002922805.2. Lineage (NCBI taxonomy): Eukaryota > Metazoa > Chordata > Actinopteri > Beloniformes > Adrianichthyidae > Oryzias > Oryzias melastigma. The sequence continues at coordinate 26,977,433 of NC_050512.1, forward strand.
GGTGAAACGAAAAAAAAATCTAAACATTGTGGAATGATAGGTGATCAGTTATTGGCTTTAATGCTGCACAGAGTCAAAAAAGTAGTGTTGTCTTCAAGCTGAAACTTTGATGGAACAAGCAAAAATACTGATCAGACAAAAACGAGAAGCATGACTGAAACATGTCAGATTTTTGTTTTTAGGTTAATTGAATAAAAAAAGGAAAAATGTAACAGTTGTGAAGATACCAGGAAAGAAAATACAAGATAACACCATGCAAACACAAAAGGGAGCTAATTCTAAAACAAGTATCTGCAGCATCCTTAGAAATTCAGCCTTCTGTGGCTTCACCCTCTGAAGAAGTGGCAACATTTTGTCAAGACTCCTTCAATTTGCAACCAACAAACGCTGCATCTGTTCTATTGTTTTTAACAAAGGCAACAAACAGAGGGGACTTTGAGGTCAATTCAATGCACAACAAGGACATTTTATGACTGACCATAAAGTTCTGATGTTAACGGTTGAAAAGTATGTTAAATATTTTGTGCTTAAGCATCACCGACGATGTGATTTTCTTAAGTCTTTCAGAGTAAACTATATTCATTTATATGATCATAATACACCTTTGGAACACTAAAAATGAATTATTTCTGAAATTTTAGTTATTTTTGTGAACTCTTTGAAATAAAACACCTCGATCTATAAGGCTCCGCCTTTCACTCCCCCCTTCATGATGTCATTCTAGAGTTAGGGTGTCTCCCACAAAAAAAGAGGTGAATTTTTTCATTTCTATTTTTCAAACATTGATGTAGGCTTACATACAGTGCAGCTGCGACTTTGCGGTGAAATTTGGTCAAAAATGAGTGTTTCTTGTCCAGTCGCACAAGCTCACAACAGACAGCCGGCGTCTGCTGTGCATGATTCGGAAGGGGGCGGGGGCTCACGAAGCTAGCTCATCACCACTAGCTCGAGCTGCTAGCTTTACTGAGAAAGTGTTTGTGTTATCCCTGGGGGCGGAGCAGACTCTTCCTGGAGGGGGCTCTCTCACGTTGTGACATCAGCACGTGAGGACCCGCTCGTTTTTCGTGGGCATGGGAGGGGCTGCTGTTGAGTGTGCAGGTGTTTAGAGGATTACACATAAACAGATCAAAATACAGTTTATAGTGAAAAATGAACAGTATAATGCATTTAAAAGCTCAAAAAGTAGATTTTTCATGGTATGGCCCCTTTAACCGTTGTGCTATCCTCGGCATGTTTACATTAAGAGGGGGGTCATCTGGACCCCACATAACAGCGTGCTGAACTTTTCTTTTTCAAGGATTTTTTTTTGCTGGTGTCCGTGGCAGACATGAAATCCTGTCCACCTTTGTCAATGGAGGGATCACATATCAATATAAGGGTCGGGTCATTTGGACCCCGTAAGATAGCACAAGGTTAAAGGGTTAAAATGAAAATGGCACCAGCAGTTGGTTAACAAAACAATAATTTAAATGAGACTGGTGATCCTGATTTTTGATTCCATGATTTAAAATCATCTGATTTCAGTTTCTGTTGCGGTTGATCAAACTGCAATAACACAAAAAGAACAAAAAAAAGAATAAAAATTCCCCAATAGAAATGCACTTTTTAACAAATGTTTTATTGCACATTTGCAATGGTGGATAAACAAAAAAAGGGGGAAAAATTAGAGAAAAAAACATGTTTAAACACAGATATTAGCAAACCATTGCAAATGAACCTTAAATAATCAAGTCTGTTTATTTTTCTATGTTCAATCAAATAATTACCACTATAATTTTCATGATAAAATGTATTACTTTTGTTAACTTCACACATTACAGTCTGGATGTTATGCTTACATTTCTGAACTAAGCTTTGTAATGACCTGCTATTCCTTCATTTTCTTGCCCTTTTACCTTAAAAAAACAGTTTTGTCCTGAGGTTGAAATATGGTATTTGTATATATGCCCCTTTGACAAAAGCTCCTCTCTAAATCCACGCTCTCATGCAGTTCAGCATTAACACATGCACCAGTGGTCTGTTCTATTTTTTTAATCCTCCTCTGAACTCCACAGGATGGCAACATAGCACTACATTATTAGTGTAACCTCGACGCAGGGGGCTCGTGAATGTTTTGGAATGAGAAATATGCTTCCAGGGTCAGTTTGTGCAGCGCTGAAGAGGCAAAATGACAATTCCATTTAGACTTTAATTAATGGACAGGAGAGAGCGGATTCCATTTCAAGGTGCTGAAAAAAAACCGAGAGATATGGCTTGCTAAAAGGTTTCTCTCTATGTAAAAATAATATAATTGAATGCAAACCTAATAGGAATGATGATAACGGCAAAAACTGATGTCTCAAGTAATCTTTTCCTTTATCTTTTGAATTCCCTGAAGAATAAATGAAACGGTGTGGGATCAGAAAATAGAGTGCAACCTGAAGATGGGCCAAGTGCTCGCCCATTGATTTCCAGTAGCAGCGTTGTGGATGTGCACCATATGCATTTATCAGCAAATGATGCATTTTATCACTGCTCAGCCACTCCAAATACAATTTATTTGACCATTTCCATTTATGCTGCAATATTATAATAGAGTCACATGATCTGTGAATCCCTTTGCGTGGTTGGGGTTGTTTTCCAGCAGATTTTGCATGAATATTTACAGAAGCATCAGTGGGTGTTTCCTGCCATATTTACAAATTCACATCTCCTTGAGCAGAAAATGAGGTTAATGACTTCATGCACTTTAAATATGTTTAGAGTCAAAACAGAGCTAGATGATAAATACATTGTGTATGCTAAAAAAGAAAATGTTCTTATGAAATAAATACATTCTAAATACAAAAATATTGAATATTCATTTATTCATTTTGATACATTTGCCAGTTTTGTGAGCTCATATAAATCAGACATATTCTTAAAATATTAATCTTTATATCATACTAGTTGACTTGATAATTGAAGCTTTATTAAATATGTTTGTAAAGGATTATTATTGTTCTAATTTGTAAAATATTAGCACATTATTGTGCAATGATGGCACAATGGCTCCTAAGCTACCTTTTAGTAAAAATGGCTATTTTTATATAATCCACTGATGCATCTTTTTGCAGCTGCATCTTTTTGTTGATGTTGCTTTTTTCCTGGAGCCATCTATGCAAAATAGGAGTTTTATCTGGACAAATTTAGTGTCATTTTGTTTGTTATAGCTAACTGGAGCAGCATTGTTTTCATCGTTGCACTATGTCGAATTCCATGTCAGTGTATTTTTAAATTTTGCCCATGAAAAAAGTGACGAAACTGTCTTAAAGTTGATATTTTTGAATGGATTTATGAATAGTTTTCCATCATAAATTCGACTAAAGTGAAAGCAATCCTATTTTCAAACTGTGACACGGCCATTAAATGCTGCTATTAGGACTTTTTTTTTTTTTTTTTGGGTTCGTTGATCCATCCCGTCTCTTCCTGTTAATCTCCCTCTGTCGGTGGACACAGATTGACTGTTGACAGTAGGGCTGTGTGTGTGTGAGGAATGAGAGGTTGGACAAATAAAATGCACAAGGGAAATAAGTCATAAGGAGTTCCAAGGAGGATTTGTCAGAGATATTAGGAAGGGATGAAGAAAGAATGGGAGCAGCAAAGACAAGCTGGATTTGAAAGAGTGTAAACATCCACTGTTCAAATGATTACATTCATTATAGATGGCTCATTAGTAGATGATGGATTTCTCAACTGTTTGCTCTCTTTTACTCACCGCATTTCTGTTTTTAGCAGCAAACGACATCAACCTAAAATCAGTTTGTGAGAAAAATCCCATTCAATGACTTGGAAGCACTTTAAATGGGTCAGGCTATTCATTCATACCCCTGGAGATGTTATGAATGGTTTTTAGATGAATGGTAAAAGTATAATTTTATGCTTCTTGTTTGAGTAAATTCCAGCTGGTTGTGGTGGTATCGATGGTTGTTTGGGAATTCTCTTCATTTCTTTAAATCCATGTAAGTCTGTTGAACTTGGCATTTTTGAGTAATGCCGTTTTTGCTGCTGCTGGCTAATCTGCGGCGTGCTGCACGGCTTCTTTTGTTGGCATTCTCACTGGTGTCTCCCGTGAATGTTGGACATCCAAATACAAGCAAGACTTTTGCATAAGCAATGCTTCATGGTCTGGCGCTTAATGAATATCCCATCGACACAGTTGATGAATGAACGCGCACAAACATATGTACACACACTCAGCAGGGAGAGCTTATGAAAACAAAAGCTGCTGTTTGGGGAAAGAAATGAAAAATCACACACAAAACAACACAAGCAAGAGAGGTTTTGTGTTTGTGTATCAAGGTCATTTCTCTTTATTTACCACTTGACTATTCTTCTTTTATATAAACCAATTATTGCTACTGTAATGATAGTGGTCACTTTAATTTAATTAAAGTTATTTATAAAGAACAAGTTGATAGCAGATGTTGTTGGTTGGTGCTGCACAACAATCAAACTAAGCTAGATTCATTATAGTTCTATATTTGAATTATTTCACATAATTATAAATAGGGCTACAGATCAAACAACAATTCTTAATATTTATTTAAAAATATATGTGTGCCTTTTTACTGGATGAATGAACGTTCAAATAATAAAATATTTATTCAGAATGATTTTTACAATAACAAAACACAACAGATACACACAGATACATGATAATTAACATTCCAAAAAGTCTTTCTGTTAACTTTAGCAGTAAATAAAACCTAAACATGAGCGCTGTTGTGAATCATCTAACAACAGATCCGAAAAATGTTCTACACAATTTTTCCATGAATGCAGTTCCAGTAAATGACAAGAATAAAAGTAAAAAATATAACGACCATAGAGAAATGTAATCACAAGATTTTTTAATAATTTGTGTTCCTTGTACTTTTTATATTCAAATCAATTTTTTTTTAATATATATTAAAAAAAATGAATTTATATCAGTGAACTGGACTTAAGTCTCATTCTCTTTTTTCATCGATATACTGTATATATATATATATATATATATATACTTCATACTTTGAAAATAAGAAGCTTCACTGACTCTTTATTTATTTAGTTTAAGTGCTTTTAATCTGATATTTTTCTGCATTTTAGAGCAATAATAACATTTCCTGAAGTATTTTTACAACATTATATTACATACTTTATAAAAATTGCAAATCTTGGATGTCGCAAATATTTGTACTTGTATTCTTGGGAACAGATTGTGAATATATCAGATTGTAAGTCCCCAAATAAATAAATAAATAAGACACATGGGAAAGTTTTGGCATATTCCCCATTCTGGGCAAGCATTGGGCAACAGTGAAAAGGAAAAAAAGACCAGATCTTGGCTGCACTATTCAATATTAGTACTATTTTTTTAATGTATTTATTTTAAAGAAAGTATCTATTCGCTTGTAAATTTCAAAATCTTTCCGACCAATGTTGAACTTTCTTCTTGGCTTCACAAAGAAAGGTTAGATTTAGAGTTAACCCGTTTAACCAACAACAACATTTAGTCTTGAATGCCCTTAAAAATACAGCAAATTATACAGCCACGCGTATGGCCAATAGGTATTTCCATCAGTTTTTTAAGCGTGTTGTACATGCGAAAAACATGAGCCTTTTTTTAATCTAGATTTTTCTAATCCAATGCAAAAAAAAATGCTACTAATATTCCAAAATATGTCTAAATGAAAGAAAACATTTTCCAGAACTAAAGTATCCAAAGACAGCTTTTGCTGATTGTGAGAACATTTTCTGGACTTAGTAGCGTTTTCGTTAGAGCCGTTCAGTTCAGGTCCAAACTGGAGTTCAATTGTAATCCTTTTCTAACTGATTATGGGTTCATCAACAGCATAAGAAGCAGGATCTCTGCAATATTGTCCACTAATAAAGTTTTGGTAGAAAAAACAGCATTGTCTAAAAAACGCAACTTATAGTTAAATCTGAAATTTTGTCATGTTTATCCAGTCTCACAATTCAACTGATTTTTTGAGTCAGTAAAAAAATCTGCTAAACTTAGCAATGCATTTAGTCTAACTTGCATGTTTAAATTATTGTGCAGTGTTGGAAAAACGTGTTATCTCAGCTACTATTACTTTATCCGTGTTCTAAGAATCTTCTCTTGTGCAGGAATGCATTCAGAGAAGACATTCTAGCGTCGAGCAAGACTCATAAAAGCTGTGTCACTTTCAGTCATGTCTTCAACTGTGTGAAACTGAAAATGCAATTTAGTTTAAAACGGTGCTTCTTTTCTTTCATGGCAGTTTCCAAGGTATCCTGCTGAAATCAGCATAGCTGAACGGGATTTTGTTGTTCTTCAAACCTGTTTTTCTGGAGCCCTCCTGAGTCTTAAAGCTGCTCACTGGTTAACTTGCTAGTGACTCTCTTATTTACAAAAAAAATGAATTTGGGGTTCAATTTTTAAAGGCATTTGGGTTTGAAAAATGTAAATAAATAGAATACAAGACTCAATGTTAGGAGGTGGGCTGCAGTACAACGATACGGTGGCCCTGAAGTTCAAATCACATCAACAAATCATTTGGTATAAAAACCTATTAAAGATCATAACGGCAATTAAAAAAGCAATAAAAATAATAAAAAAACAACAATTGTACATTTTAGAAATAAATAAAAAAAAAAGATAGTTAAAATAAAAATGTAACATTCTCATTCTGAAAACATAAGTAGTTTCCAGAAATCAAAATGAAATATTAGAAATGCATCACTGATTGGATTACAATACCCAGAATCACTTCATGAACCCTTTACATCTCAGTTTAAAATCTGGACAAATGTCATCTTCCAATGAGCGATTTTCCAAAGTACCTACCTTTTCCTGTTTCTTCTGTTTCGTTTTTTAACATTTGATTTTAATTTCGGAATTTTTTTTTTCTTCTTTTTTTACTGAAACTGAAAAGGGTAGATTCCATAGGACAGGTACTAGTTAATGTTTCTTTTTTTATTTTTATTTTTTTTACATCTCCTTTAGATTTTTGAAACTACTTTTTAAATGTTTTTTCATTTTGTTTCATCTTTTTGGAATTGTGTTTTGGTTTCAAGAATCTTGCTTTTCTAAAATGTAGAGTTGTTCTTAGACGGTGGAACACTGGTCAGCACTCTCGCCTCACAGCAAGAAGGTTCGAGGCCCAGCTGGGACCTTTTTGTGTGCAGTTTGCATGTTCTCCCCGTGCATGTGTGGGCTTTCTCCAGACACTCCGGTTTCCTCCCACAGTCCAAAAGCATGCCTCATAGGTTAAGAGTGTGACTGTGCGTGTGGGAGCGATTGTGTGGCCCTGCGACAGACTAGCGACCCGTCCAGGGTGTCCACGCCTTCACCTAACAGTAGATGAACCGGCTCTGGCAACCATATGAACCCAAAAGGGATATAATGGGTTAAGAAAGCGGATGGATGGTAATGTGGGTATTTGTTTTTTGTGTTTTTTAGTGATCCTCCAGCTCCCGTCCATACATTTTTCTGCACAAAACGTTCAACTTGTGCAGAACATTACTGCTTGTATTTTTGATATTCATAAACTTTATAGTTTTTGAAATATTGAGCAAAATATGCCCCAAAGAAAATGATTGAGAAAGTCTTCAATTTGAGAGTTTAAGTAGATTAGAAACTAGCCGTTAAATATATTTATGGGTTATTTTTTCATCTTTTACAGTAATTTTCATAAAAATTGAAGTTTACCTAATATTTAGCAACATGCTAATGTTTTTGGATAATTTGTTATCTACTGAGGTTTTTATAGGCTAATTTAGGGTTTAGCCTCTAATTTAGCAAAAGGCTAACGTTTTTGACAAATTCAGTTTACTGAGGAGTTTTAGGCTATTTTGGAGTTTAGCTAGTATTTAAGCAACAAGCTAGCTTTTTTGGCTAATTTGGCATCTACTGGGGTTTTTTATGCTAATTTGGAGTTCTGCTAACATTTTATCAACATGTTTTTTGCCAATTTGTTATTACCGAGGTTCTTATGGGCTGATTTAGAGTTTAGCTTCTATTTTAGTTACTTTCTAACATTTTTGACTAATTTAGTTTACTGAGGAATTTCAAGCTTTTTTGAAGTTTTGCTAGAATTTAAGCAACGTGCTAGCTTTTTTGGCTAATCTGGCATTTACTCAATATTTGCAAAATTTGCACGTATTAGGGATTTTAAAATCAATTTTATGATATTTTTTTTTTCATAAATTTGTTTCTACTTCAGTTTTCTGTCATATTCTTTAACAAAATTTCCATTCTTTTAGGAAACATTTTGTAAATAGCTTTTGCATTTTCCCCAAATCTTCTCAGGAATTAAAGTAAATTGTGTCACCATTTTCAGCAGTAAGCTTCAGCATTTTCAGCAACTACTTTCAGTAAAAAGCATTCACACTAACATTATCACAGGTAATGGAACTTTTCTAGTTTTAATTGTATTTGTGGTATTTGAAATATTGTTTGCGTCAAATGATTTGTGATTTGGACTGTAGGGCCACCGTACAATATGACTTAATGTTGTTTAGCTGAGACACTCGTGAATTTTTCAGGCATTTGTGTGCTTGTACTTTCTCCATCAGGCTTGTCTTTCGCAAATTAGAACAAAAAACAATTCAATATTAAATCGTGAACTAACAGTCTTGTAAATTAAGGGATACTTTGAATATGATAAACATATTTAGATGTTATTTTCATTAAAGCAACCTTTGGGTTTGTGTCTGTACGTTAAGATTACGGAAAGGAGACTTTCTGTCAGAGGTGGATGTCATGAGTCACCGTCAGCCCCGCTCAGTAACAAAGGGTCAGGCTCTGTTAAGTACACAGAGAGCGAGGACATGGAAGATGCATCAAATTAACAGAGATTTAGACATCCTCTCTCAGAGGACAAGATGAGAGGCAGACACACGGGAAACTATTATTGTTGATTGGCTCATTTGGAACCGACAGTCTCCCTCACACACGCACAGATGCAAAATACACTCACAAAGATGCTGTAACGGCAGCCAATCACAACACAGGGAGCTTCTTCCTTGATGTCATTTGCATAATGATAAAATCATTATAAATGAAGAGCTGCTGCCCCCTAAAAACGACCCCCCTCTCCATCCCATTCACTCACAAAGGCAGTGACAATGGCATGGAGGTGAAAGAAATGGTCTCAAATTTAACCCACCTTTTTTTTTTTTTTTTCCTTCTTTTTATATACCGAGTGTGTGTGTGAGAGAATTCCCTGGATTACTGGAGTGTTACTGTGACCAGTGACAATACGCTCCACTGAACCCTGTCACCTAGAGGGAGAAAGACTCACAGATAGAGGGGGGAAAAGCTGAGATGAAAAAGAATAGACAGAGGAAGATGGAGCGAGGGAAATAAAAACCAGTGGAAAACTCTACAGGGAACAAATGAAAGACGGGACAAAAAGGACGTAAAAGGAGGGGAGAGTAAAGACGGCGGCGGCAGCACCACAGATGCCGCGCTGCGGATCCTCGCGAGTGTGTGTGGAAGGCAGCTTTTTTATGTTTATCAAGGAAAAGGATAGCAGATATCCATGCACAGCTGCCCCTCAACATGCTGTTATGAATTCACACTGTGAGCTGATACAACCCCTGTATTTTGTTCATACAAGAGCCGCTGAGCGGATTCTTGGACCCGGGTCGACTGTCACAGCGTTTGCACAGTTAGAAGAGGCAAACATTTCTTAAAGATAGACCATAACCCAGTATTCATTTTCTCCTTTAATATTGCATTTGATTCGAAACCTTGTTCCTAAAAAGAAAAAAAAAGCAATTTTCATTTCTTTTTTTTACTTAAAGTTGCATTTTTTTTTCTTTTTGAAGCATTGTACTTTGATTTTCCTTTTGATTTTGATTAAAATATTTTTGAATGGATATCTTTATACATATTTATGAGCAAATTTAACTTTTTTTTTTTTTAAACCAGCCCAGCAATACACAACATAAAAATGTGCTGAAGTGTTTACCACTTTTGTGTGGTAGGGATTGTGTGGCCCTGCAACAAAATGTCATCCTGTTCGTCTCCACCCAACATCAGTCAGGACAGGCTCCAGCCACCCCGTGAGCACAAAAGGGATATAAGAAGATGGATGAATGTTTGCCACTGTAGAGCAAAGGAAAACAATAAAAAAGCTATAATAGATGTTTGATTTAGAAAAAAGTAATCTTATCCTCTTCTTTTTTTTTTTATCTAATATCGGAAATGGAGACATGTTTAGAAGATGTAGATGGATATTTAAAAAAAAAAGCTGATTGTTTAGTTTTTGTTTTTTATCAAACCTGTGATTATTTCATCCTTTGTCATTACAAAATCAAGTTCAGGATTTTATGTTTGTAATTAAATGGATTATTTGGTTTATTTTGATTTATTTTTACTTTTTTTATTTTGTTGCTAAACTTCCTAAAGTGAAACTTGACTATCCCTTCAAAAAGTAGGTAAGACAAGTTTAGTTGTATAGCACATTTCATGTACAGAGACAATTCAAAGTGCTTTACATAAAACATTTAAAGAAACAACAAAAGAAATGGTAAAGGTGTGATAGTTAAAATAACATTTAAAAAAACATTTAAAAATTTATATTGGCTGTAAACTTTTGAATACTGAGTCTTTAACCTGGATTTAAATAAACTGAGTGTTTCAGCAGATCTAATGTTTTCTGGAAGTCTATTCCAGATCTGTTTAGTTCTGACTCTAGGAACTGATAAAAGACCGGATCCTGATGACCGGAGAGGTCTGGCTGGTACATAGTGGGTCAGGAGGTCAGTCATGTGCTAAACCATTCAAAGCTTTATAAACCAGTAACAGAACTTTAAAGTCTATCCTCTGACAGACAGGT
>NC_050512.1:26988480-26993076 GCF_002922805.2 Oryzias melastigma
ATAGGTACTGATTTGATGTTTGGACAGCTTTTGGTCCTGTTCCACTAAATACATATCAGTATATATATATATATATAAATATACATTTTCCATATCATTTTAAACTTTTTTATTTAGTTGTAAATGCTCTTGAATTTTTGAAAGTTCTCCTCTTTTTGTCCTTAGTTTGTCTTCACTACATGGACTGGTTAAACAGAATTTGATGGGTTTTTTTTCTTTGGATTTTGTGGCTCTTTGCTGTAGCACTTTGGTGTGTGTCATGCCGTCATGCTTTTTGTTACTTTTAAAATAAAACGGTTGGTATTGTCTGTCTCCAAGCTTCATCTTGTGGTTGGCCCACTCCCCACTTTAACCCATCCCTACCATGACATGAAGTTTTCACACTCTTTTAAAGACAGACATCCAACTGTACCAATGTAACAATCTTGTCAAGGTAAGAGTAGTCATGTGCACCATGAAAAAAAAAACAAGTCAGAAATGTAACAAATAAAAACCGTAGTTCTTTTTTGATTGAACTATTTGTACAATGATTGCATACCTCATCTGAAAGGAAGTTGTGATGAGTTTTTCAATATTTTCTTGTAATTTCTTGTTTTAAAAAAAAGTCAAAGGCTTTCATTCTTCATCACAAGAAAGGGGAATTCACAGTTCTGTTTGGTGAACCCACGAGGCAGTTCTCCACTGCTTCAAAACTTTACACAAATGTTTTGTAAATCCTTTAAATGTTGAGAAACTTTCATAGCTACAAATTTAGACGCGTAATATGAAAAATGGCAAAACCACGATGCCAGGAACAAATTCAATTGGGGAAAAAATATTTCTCTTTTAGGGGTAAATGAGATGGAAAATGAAAAGATGCCAATCTCACACAGATGTGAGCCACACAGATCTGACAATGGAGGTCTGAATCAAAAATTCTGAAAGCACCTCTCTTTTTTTCAAAAGCTTAATAGAATTTATTAAACTTTCGCAAAAATTTGTTTCCTCTCTAGGATACTTTGCTAAAGACTGTTGTAAAGACTACAACAAGACACTACATGAACTAGTATGAAGGCGTTAAGAGTTTTTCTGAACATTTATTTGGTTTAAATGTTTAAATGGATTCAAATTTCCAGACCAACATTGTAAATAAGAAATTGTTCTTAATGTTTTGCCTGGTGAAATAAAGGTTGATGAAAATACAGTCTTACTTTTGCTGTATTTTTTTGGCGATCTTTGTGCAAAAGATGCTATAATAGGCTATAACACAAGGGAAAAGTTCTACAGAATTCAACTGGACCCTATTTTAGGCTTGTAGATGTTTCACTTTTCATCCGAGTGGTTGAAAAGTGTCCGACTCGTGTTGAGCTAGAGATATATTTGGCTCTCTCTAGCATATGCTACCACACAATTTTCTGAGGATTTCTGTTTCCTTTTTCAAACAGGGGATGCCCGCCTCCACCAACAAAGGGTCTCATCTGATTGGTTAACTTCTCAAAGATTACTGGCTGTCTTGTAGTTATTTGTTCTTAATTGATGTGTCTCACCGTTGCATCTGTGTACCATAAACCAACGGTGGTACACTTAAACATATAGGAACATTTTATGCTATTAAATATTCTGCAGTGAAGCTTCAGGTGAAACTAATCCAGCTGCAGCCCAGTGAGAGCATGGATATAAAAACAGCCAGCCAGAACATTAACGCTTCAGTTTAAGACATCAACACAGTTGTTTGTCCTTTGGAAACGTAAAGAGATATATCCGGGTTTGCTATGAAATATCTGTCACTGTAATTCTTCCAAATACGTTCATAATTTACATCTGACCAATCTCTGGACAAGACAAAAAGTAATAAAAATGCCCATAATTTTTGTCATTGTTTTTGAGAAACACAAATGTTTCATGCCAGCAAGGTGAATGAAAATGATTTTTTAAAAAATAAAAATAAAATTTTCAAAAAAAATACATACAGGGTTGCAGTTTATCAAGTCGTACTCCAATGCATTCTTATTTATTCCTAAATAGGGGCTAGAATGTATATGACTGTTTCCTATAATCTGGATTAGGTACAAGTGGAATATTACAAAGTTGATGCATCAATACTCCTTACAGTTTTGTTTGGAGTCTTAAAGGGTAACCAAACAGGGAAGTTGGAGGCTGACTCTCCCCACAGCTGAAATGTAAAATCTAGTCAGAGGGGTGGGGCTGGGGGGCAAGACTTCAAACGAGACAATCCAGTGATTGTACAGTCTATGGATAAAGCACATCAATAACAGTATATTTTTATTCTTTTATATAAGTTGTTATGATATGTTGTAGTTAGAGTTTTATATTTAGATTTTAGGGTTTTTGTGACACTTTATTGTACTTCAAAAACAGGCCCCTAATAAAAAATAATTATTCAAAAAAAATCTGATCCTATTGACAGATTTTCTTTAAATAAGAAAAAAAAAGAAATCTGCCATTGGAGTTGGAAAATAATGTCTTACCAATAATTTGTATTCTAAGAAAAAAATTGAGTCATGTTTGATGAAGTTAAGATGATGTTGCTATTGGAAAAACTTCCAGGGTAAGATAATTTTATCTTTACAAAACAGAAAATAAAAGCATTTTTCCTTAAAGCCAGGCTCTTTTTACTTAAAGATTCTGTTTTTGGGCAGATTACACAAAACCTGAACACGTCACGTATTGATTTAGCACAGACTGCTGTTTATTTGTGGTTCTATCTGGGGCCTGAGACCTAGTTCCATGCCATAAACATATTTATTTGAGCTGGTAGGACTGTAAAAGTTATTTGAATCATTGAACCGTGAAATGGCCATTGAAATCCAGTGTAGGTCACCTGAGAAAGCTTTGTTATTCAACAGCACTTGTGATGTTTGGTCTGTCTGATAAGCGGACGTGACAGAAAAAAGTTGTGGGCGCTGCATGAAAGCGCGGCCTCCAAACGGCTCTGCCATGACCAGAATGAGAGGAGCTCAGCTGAGTCTTGCTGACATGTCCTGAGGCGAGGTTAGCTCGGAGCAGAGACGGGGCTTTACTCTGACCTTGACGGTGAAACTCTGTTTTAACTCTCACAAATGAACAAGCAGCCTTGGAGTTTGAGCATTTAGACTTCCATAGCCAACAAAGACCCATCCTTCATTAAGAACCCCGAAGTCACAGAGAAATAGCTTCTTAATGAAAGATGCATTTCTGCTTTCACCGGTGCTCTCTTTGAGTAGCTTCAGCAAACTATTGATATAATTGCTGTCACCTTCTTCTGTTCTTTTGTAGGTGATAATTTCCTTAAGGACCCTGGAATCAATACCTTAATTATTTTCTTCTTTCTAGTCTTTGTTTTTGTCAATTGGTACCTTTTAACTCCCAATCCATTTACTCTTTATTTTCAATCTGACCCGTCTTCCCGATGCTCTTTCACCATACCATTTAATCTCCTTCTCTGCACCTTTTCTTATAACACTTGATCCTTCTATTTTCTTGATCCCTCTTTTCTCTTTTATACCTCTTAGCCTCTGCTCCCCTCCTTCCTTCCTTTTTTTCGTGTCTCTTGACTCTGTATGTTTTGCTATTACACCCTGCTTTTATCCTCAGTACTAGCCCTTGCCCTTTTACTCTCCTCTTGTTCAGTTCTCATTTTCTTTACTTCCTTTGACCTTTCCTCCAGCATTTATTTGCACAACTCCAGTGTTTGTGAGGAAAGTTAAATGAGCTCAGGTACACTTTTTTCTGCAACAGTGGAAGGCAATTTGCTCATCCACACAAGGCTGATTATTTACAAAAAACTAAGGGCAATGCTAAAAGACAAATATATTATTTGACAGACTTCAGGGACACTGCTCAAAGAAATGTAAAAATGCTACTGGGAGCTCGATATATAGCATTACCTGTGATAATGCAAGTGTGACTGCTGCTGTAAGCTCAATGTGTTCACTGAAGATGTCAGAGCTGATAGCTCAAACTGATAGGTGAAAATGTTGAAGCTAAAAGCTATAAATTAGGTAAATGCCAAATTAGCCAAGAAACTAAAAAAAAATGCTAATTTTGCCAAAACAACTAGTATAGTGCTAAAACATTAGCTAAACTCCAAATTTGTCCAAAGTCTAATTTTTACAAAACAGCTAGCATAAAGCTAAAAGCTTAGCTAAACTCCAGATTTGCCTAAAGAACTTAAAAAAGCTAAATTTGACAAAACAGTTAGCATAATGATAAAATATTAGCTAAACTTCAAATAAGCCTAAAAAACTAGAAAAAAGTACGTTTTTACAAAACAGCTAGCATGAAGCTAAAAGCTTAGCTAAACTCCAGATTTCCCTAAAGAACTTAAAAAAGCTAAATTTGACAAAACAGCTAGCATAATGTTAAAATATTAGCTAAATTCCAAATTTGTCCAAAGATCTTGAAAAAGTCTATTTTTTACAAAACAGCTAGCATAAAGCTAAAAGCTTAGCTAAACTCCAGATTTGCCTGAAGAACTTTAAAAAGCTAAATTTGACAAAACAGTTAGCATAATGATAAAATATTAGCTTAACTTCAAATAAGCCTAAAAAACTAGAAAAAAGTACGTTTTTACAAAACAGCTAGCATAAAGCTAAAATCGTAGCTAAACTCCAAATT
>NC_050512.1:26993160-26996879 GCF_002922805.2 Oryzias melastigma
AAAAAAAAAAAAAAACTAGAATGTTGCTGAATTCTAAATTACTCTAAAAGACCCAGCATTAGTTACTGAACATGTTTATGTTTGAAAAGTGTTTGTAGCTGAAAGTATGCAGAAAATCACCATTTTCAAAATGCACAACGTTTTTAAAGGATTTAAGCAATTTCTTTTTTATTTCTTATGGGGCACATTTTGCTCAATATTTCAAAACTATAAAGTTTATGCATACCAAAAATAGAAGCAGACATTTTTTTTTAACCAGCTGAACTTTTTCATACCAAGATTGCTGAAATAGTGACTGAGTTTTTACGTGTGGAAAAACGCACAGTAAGGAGCAGGAGAATCACTACCCAATCAATCAGTTGAGACATTTATGTCAAAATCTACCTGTACATTTTGTCATCTTCAGTTTGTCATCTTGTCCCTTTGCAGAGGGCTTCTTTATTCCTCCTGATACTAACTGGTAATTAATAAAATAAAATTGGTGTTCTCAAACAGCTGAAGAGCCAGGGAGGTCAATGGGGGCCAATTAATCCTTAAATAATCCAACGTGTCATGTGACTGGACACCTCTACTATGCATTGTGTGTGAAGTTACTACCTGAAGCCAAAATCATCACCAATCATGACCCAGAAACACTTTTTAAAGAATATTCAGCAGTTTTTCCATTAGCTGTTAAACAAATCGTCACTTTTGATCGTTCCGTTTACCACATCACCCATCCAGCATGTTCTAGAGCAATGTTCTCCGCCCCTCTTGGTGTGCAAATAAACAAAATAAAGTGCACACAACATTCAGAGATAAAATCCAAACCACTTGGGCTTGACCTTCATATATATTTTATTCTAACAGCACTTCCTGCTTGAATTCAAGCATTTTGTAAGATTTTAGGAGGAATCAGAAATTTCTTGCTAAAACTGAACATGACGCAGAATTATTAACTACGTCCAGATGAACGCTTTTTTTTTACTTACTACTCCACTTGTTGTACACGAAGAAAGAGAACCTACACACTCAAAAATTAAGCAATTCTTCAGTTTTTTTTTTTTTCTTTTCTTTTTTTTTTGGTTTTTGCGTAGTTTTCTTTCAAAGATTGCATCTGTGCATCTGTAAAAGAATCTTGCAGTATTAATATTTTGATGAAATTCTTTAATTTTAAAGAAAATTTGATTCTGTTCCCTTTAACATTTTGAGGCAATTACAAGTATTTGCTAATACAATATATTTTTTTATATTTGCAATCATGTAAAAATTTTGATACCCTATGAATGACTAAATTTTTCAGCAGTTTTGGATACAAAAACATTTAGTATCAATTTAAACATCACTGAGTGATCCAAGTGATATAATTTGACAGTAAGCAATGTTTTAAATCTATTTAGAACTTTCTGTGTAAAATAATGTAATTTCTACTTATGCTTAAATTTAGACACAGCACACTTAAGACACATTTAAGGGGCTGGTAGATGACACAATGAAGTGTCTCAATGATGCAATTTTAGCCAACAAAAAAAGCAAAAATAGTGAACAGGAGTTCCAAACTTTGACCTTCATTAAAATATGAATTTTTGTTCTGATCGTTTTTTTTTGAGTAGAATAATAATGTTTTAGTTTGAATGTTGTTTTGATTAACTCATTTTTTTTTCAAAATAAGATTGGATACTAATATATGAACATTTGTTGTCACTAATAACATTTTAAATGCAATGCTATGTACACACCAGGCCTGTGTCATGTGTTCAAGAACGCGCTGAAGGCAGGTTCTTGAACGTGCTTTTAGCATATGGTGATCACCGAAGACTGACGCTGTCCAATACTAGCGCATGTACTCACAGTTTGAAGAGGCCTGGTGCGAAATGTCGGAATGGTGCAAATCCCATGATTCTTGCTCCAGGGTTTTTCTTTCACAGCTTTATTCTAATGTATGTAAGATTTTGAGTTATATAATTGCTGATGGGTACAAAACCGCAATTATCAATGTCTTCTTCATGATCAATTGTCAAACAGTTGGCACTCTCCTGAGTGGAAAAGGATGCTACCAATACGTTACCAAAGTTCAACTGGTTTAGCTTTATACCATCACGTTTACATAGACTTTTTATTTAAGTGGGAGCGTTATAGAGGCCAGTGTGAACGCATAGCATATAAGGATCTGTTTTTTGGTGAAGCAGATTAAATAAAATGGATGACAAATGATGGCACAAAAAACTACACAGTCACTCATAGAGTCCTTCACATTTGCTGCAGGGATTTGTTTTATTTAATAATGATTATCTGTAAATAAAGCCCACAAGATCTTCCATTTACAGTCAGAATAAAGTGAAAAGTTTGGGCTTGTAAAACTTGAAATAATTTAGAATTTGTTATTTAGATTACAGCAGCTCTTTCTGTAGATCCCAAAGAAAGAATCCTAATGTTTTGTTTTTAACAGTCTTGTATTGTTGCCAAGATTGGAAAAAAAGTCACATTTCTTGCATTAGGGTGGTTGTAGAATTGTTTTACAACCATCAGCACAAAGCTGATGGCTTTTGATGCCCTCAGTCTGTCAAGGAAGTATGGTACAGTTGCAGGCGCTTTCAAACACAATTTATACAGTCACCCGCCCGCCCGCCACCCACTGCACTGTTCTCGTGTCCAGAGAAGAAAGATCAGAGAGCACTTGGACATGTGGAGGGACCGGCTGGGACCTATTTGCTCCCCTGCTCAGTCAAAGCTCAAGGGTTTTGCAGAGATGCAGGAGAGTTGCCATTCTTTGTTGAAAGAGTTTCATGAGCCATCTGCACTCCCTGAAGACACGCTTTTCTGCAAGTACACATTTTGGTAACATACAATATTACACTTTTCTTCCTTATGGCTGCAAGTTTTTTTTTTTTCTTCTAAACCACTAATATAATCTAGTTAATTGATTTCTATATCTGGTTTCTCTTTTTTGGAAAACCTCTTAATAGCATCTTTTTTTGGTTCACAGAATATTTTATGAGTTTCTTAATCAGCTGAGAGAAAAAATCATCTAATGAATCATGTGCATAAATTATATTCTAACAGCAAGTGATAGTAGAGAGCTCCTCATCCAACACAGCACTGGAATTTCTTTGTATTCGTT
This sequence comes from Oryzias melastigma, assembly GCF_002922805.2. Lineage (NCBI taxonomy): Eukaryota > Metazoa > Chordata > Actinopteri > Beloniformes > Adrianichthyidae > Oryzias > Oryzias melastigma. The sequence goes on from NC_050512.1 coordinate 26,996,261, forward strand.
TAAATGTAAACTATTCCATAAGTTTAGATAAGTATTGTAAATCCTCTGCACTGAGCGGCTGATGCAGCAGAGACTCGTACATGTGTGCAGACTGTTAGACTGTGTGCTCAGTGTATAAAAGGTCTTTGTGTTAGGGCACACATGTTACGTTGATCTGACTGTTTATGTAATACTTCCATTACATCTTCTTTATGGCCTTGTCTTGCATCAACATGTGGGATGTTTACAGTGTACAAAATCTGGAACCCCTTCATGAAATATTGGGGTTATACGTCTCCTGGGTGAGGCCCACATGAGCTATAAGACTAACTTTTCATACTGATAATTTGACGAAGACATTGTTTCTAGTTCAATTTACCAAAAACATGAACAAAATGTCAGATTTGTTGTAATATTTACATTTTAGAAAAAAACAGAGTCAGATTCTGTAAGGACTAAATCAGTTCGTAGCTTTAAGGTTTTACTGTTCCTCTACGTTATATGAAGGTCTTCATTTTGTTTTTTGCTTTTTTTCTTTGTAGTGAAAACAATTTTGAGGTTTTTCATATGCGCAAGAACGTGAACACAACACAGTTTCATAAAAATGTATTCACTTTAGTCAACTGTTACGGAGCCCCTA
>NC_050512.1:26997251-27015792 GCF_002922805.2 Oryzias melastigma
ACCAGATAGTAACTGTTTGTTTTTGTTTCTTCCAGAAACTGAAGTTATTTTTTCCTTGGTTACTAATTGATGCACACCAGATACTAATCAGAATTTTTTAGCTTAAATTTTTTGAAAAAAATTGTTTTTCTTTTTCTTTTTTTACTTGGCGGTCCCTTTAGGGGCTCCGTAAATTGTAAATTTATTTTTTGAAATATACACAACCTCAACCACAACCTCGTCCTCCTCTTCGTCCTCTTGGCGCCTTCCACGCTTGCTGGCCTCGCGCCGCGCCTCCCTATATGTGTATTGTAATTTGATCCATCGTTCTTTAAACTCAATAGGAACTGACTTAAAAAAATCTGTTCAATATGTGACTTTGTTTTTTAAACATGTTTCAATTAGGAATGCAAAGGGTTGCCTATTGTCAAAACCAATATTTTCGGAACCATCTTTGGACTCATCACTGTATTGCATTTGGTAAAAAAAAAAAAAAAAGTTGAGCACATCTTATGTAGAATCGGAACACAAGGACAGTTTTTACCTAACATCTTACTTTTTATTCACCAAAATAAAGCCTTATATGTAAATACATTAAAACCTGACTTGTTGCTTGCATGCTTTGCACAATGGTTGTTAGTCTTTCACAGTGCTAATCTGGCGCATACTTTTTCTGCTCTGACAACAATTTAAGTTAAAAGCTCACCATCAGTTCTAAAACTTTAATCAGGAGGCCTTGAACCCAGTTTCCCAAGGCGTGAATGCGAATCATTTGGAAGATCCAAACATGCTTCAACTCTCTCACAGCACAGTTAAGTGTAAATTAATGGCTTTTTCATATGGTATCACTTGATGTATAGAACTGTGTTCTCAAATGACACATTGAAATGATTTCCTGGCTGATTTTTCTGTGGATGGATGAATAGGAGGGTAGGCAGTCACACACACACAGTCTGAGGACTACATCTAGAGTCCTGCGAGTGACCCCCAGGAGAAACATGAGGCCCTGTGAACACGTGCACATGTGCTTGACTGAAAACTTCTGTGTGAGGCAGTGGAGTGAAGAACAAACACTGGGGACAAAAAATATATAAAGATTCTTTCGTTTTTTTTTTTTTTTTAGCAAAATGGTGAGAACTTTAACACACAATTTATTTTTTCCTCTAAAGAAGTTTAGCTTCTTATAAATTCTGTTCAGAGCATCGACGTTTACCTGCCTGCAGCACAAGTTCTGCTTGTACAAACACACACAAGTGACATCTGGAGAGTTTCTGCCTCACTGCTTTAGTTCCCATTCTGGTAGGACTCGAACTGGTACAACTTTCTGTCTACAATAATAAAAGAAAGTATTTGGAACATTGGATAATATAGTCAGAACACTAACTAAATTAAACTACGGCAAAAAAGTCAGTATTTGGGTTGTCGTTTTGCTTTGCTGGTACTATTTTATGCATAAACAGACTAAAGGGTATGTTTTTCTTTTTCAATGTGAAGTGTAAATAATTTTAAAATGTCTCGTGATCAAAAGCGTTTACTTTGTCGAACAGATCATTGGATTTACTTTTCCAAATGATTGCCATCTTCATTGCTGTAGTAAGCGTCCCGCTGCCACCACCAACCCAGGGGAATGTCTTTTTTTTTTTCTTTTAAATCTTCCTTCAGAATATTCCCTGACCAGTCTCAGAAACCAAGATCTTTTTCAGCCAGCAAACGCACAAGCCAATGGCTCTGTACTCCCACATTTGACTTCAAACTAACTCAAAGTTAACTTTTAAAGCACAGCTTTCTGCAGTTTGCATGGAAAATGAAAAAAAACACAATATTTCCCTGTGAGTTTCTAGTGTGAAATCAAGACAATTAGAATCACGTATAGCCTTATTGCAGTTTAATCACCAGGAAAGAATTACAAAGTGATTATCTTCATACCACGTTATGAAGCATTTCACTGTCAGAAGCACGTAATCCACATTGTGTTTATTTCTCATGAGCTGTGATTACAATGGCTGCAGTGTTCTCACACATACTTGATACCTAACAGATGTGTTTTATTTAAAGAAAACTCAAACAAAGGACAGCTTAAAATGGCAATCAGCTTATTTTTACAACAAAATACAAAATTGAGGCAAAATGGATGCATTAAAATATGCTCTACCCATAGAAACAGGTGAGTGATGATGGCAAATAATAGATTACGGTTAGATAAATCATCAGTCTAGACTTCTACACACCACACACACTTGAAGATAATATATGACACCTGCAATAGAATCATAGGGTGGTCCAGGTTATTAATATTGTTGACATTTTTAGTAAAAATGAAAGAACAAGTAGGGAAAACCAGTTTAACCTATGCTTTGCTTTGCATCAAGAAGGGAGCAAGAATCTATAAGCCCGCTTTAGCCGTCTGTTCTATGAGTACTTAGGAATGTGGGAGGGCAGATCGCAGCACTCAAAGGAACACATCACATTTATTGTCTCTGTATTTGAATAAAAAATATTTTTTATATTTTGTCCACCCATACCCTGAGGGAGTGGTGAGCTGCAGACACAGCCGCACTCAGGAACCATTTGATGGTTTAACCCCCCAATCCAACCCCTTAACGCTGAATATCAAGCAGGGAGGTACCTGGTCTCATTTTAGAGACTTTGGTGTGACTCTGCCGGGATTTGAACTTATGACCTTCTAGTTTTAGGACGGACGCTCTACCATAGGGCCACTGAGCTGGTAATAGAAGTAAAAGTAAAGCTGACTTGATATACCTCAAGTGTTGGAAATCGACATGGTTTATTTTAGAAGTTTTACATTCTTAATTTGTAGAAGTAATGGTAGTTACTTGATGTTGGTATGTGGATATTCTGGTTAAAATTAGTTATAGAATTGTAAATACTTATATACTGCTTTTCTACCTTGCTTTAAGGAACAAAACCTTTTACAGTCCCATTCACACACATTCACACGCTGACGACGGCTCAGCTGCCTGACACAGGCGCCAACCATCAGAAGAAATATGGGGTTCAGTGTCTTGCCCAAGGACACGGAAACCGAACCTGCAATCGTCCTGTCATCGTTCAAGCAAAAATACCTCTGCACCACAGCCGCCTCATTATAATAACAAATAATTAGAAAATGATCAAGTAAAACTCTTACCAACACTAGATTGGATTACCGTATTATCTGGAGTATAAGTCGTGCCGGAGTATAAAAATGTCCGATCAAGAGAAGAAAACCATATATACTGTAAGTCGCACTGGAATATAAGTCACACTTTTGGGAGAAAAATCAAAGTTTAAGAGGAAAACAATCAGATTGTCTTCCATGTTTGTTTTGGAAGACATTTCTTTTGCCATTGTCAGTAGCAAATACTCAGATGCACCGCCCTCTAGTGGTTGTTAAAGGAAACAACAGCTAGAGGACAACCAGTGTTTACTGGGAAAATGACAAAATATTCGAGCCTATTTATGTCTTCAAAATAAATAAATAAGTCACTCCTGAGTATAAGTCACACCCCTGACTAAACTATGAAAAAAAAGTTATACTGCAGAGAATATGGTATATACAACTACTGTTGTGGCTTTGAAATAGTCCAAGAACTCCACTTTTTTTTTCCAAGTTATACAAGAACTTCAAAGCTTCTCTTCTGTCCATTTACAAACACATGCAACATTTCTTAAACATTTATACAATCGAGGTCTGATAATCTACAGTAGTTTCTGCCGAATTGAGGACGCAGAGGTTCAAAACAACACTACTTTGCTTGGCAGAGACCCATTTCTGTAACCTCAGTCGTGGTCCATAAGAAATATCCAAATGTAAAAAAAAAACAAAAACAGATTACTTAGTAATTGCATGCATGCTTTATTGTTGGCTATTTCTTCAGATCAAAGATTACACCCAGGCTGTATACTGCAGTCTGCAGAATGTTTAATTATGTACCAAATACAGTAAGCTTGCTTCCACTACAAAGGCTTTCCTGCACTTTATCTGCTTTAGCTACTACCTGACATATTTCATTTGTATAGTTGTGTTTTGAGAAACAATAAATCATTCAACAGATTAGTGTGATGCTTGGAAGCACTTCACGTGTTTGATCAGGAGAAAACCTTGACAAAAGACTAAACATAGTGTCCATTTATAGCCAGCTTTGAATGAAAAGAGCTGCTGTTGGATGTGACTAACCTCTGAAATCCCCCCCTCCCGTCAGTATTTGCTTTACCTGAGCTGGTGAATGTTTTGCTAGACGTTGTTAGGAATATGTCAAGCTGAGTTGTGTTTTTGTTTTCCTTTGTAGATTCCTCTGATCAAAGTTGGGTTTCTGCTCCCCCCTGTGATGAGTTAGAACAGGAGGACTCCTGCCACCGGGCGACTACACGGAAATTTACAGTGGAAACACCAACTCAGAGGTACGAATGTGCAGACACATACTTGCAGCGTGGACACAGTTGCTTTTGAACAGTTTGCAGACCATTAGACCCAACAAAACCATTTTTATTTTCTTAGGAAAGACAAACTGCAAGCCCTATGAACATACTCTTTGGATAGTAGCATAAAGCACAACTCAGCGGCTATGTGTTCAGCTCTTTTTAAACAAGACGAGTTCAAAATCAGTAACTTTAGCCACAGATCTTCTAGATCATAGATACTTTATAGTCGTATTTGTGCTGCATCTTGACCCTTCGGTAACCTTCGTGGTGATCACACTCAGCAACCCCCTCTCCATGTTCCTCAATTCCATGACCTGAGTGTAATTGTTTTTTGCAATATTGCATTTCATTCCTAAAGCAATGATTGCATTGTACTCCTCATTTAACCTGATGAGATGTGATGTGATGACAGCTGATGGATGGGGTTTCATTGATACGAGAGGTGAGTGGCTTGTCAGAACAGGAGAACAAAGAAGGGAAGAAGGTACATGGGTGGAATCATAATGTACACAACAAAGTATAACGTTGTAGGAGACCTTGTTTTATATTATTGCATAACGTAGAGGTCAATTTTTGGAACGTAAGGGTGAGAATATTTGTATGTTGGTCTAGTTTTTGGCAAAAATTAATTGATGGTGGATCATCCACAAAATCATTGGTTCTTTGATGAGACGTCCAACTCATCAATGTCCTAAAACTATTAAGACCTTGAAGACCCACTCCAATCATCTTTTGGTCTTTTAGGGTGTCCTCAGACAAGAAAAATGATTTGTTCCAGACTGAGTCTGCTTAATTCTACCAGAGATTTCTATTCCAGATCAAAGCTTGTAAACAAAACCACATGACTAAAGATCTCCTCAGTTATTGGCCAGCAGTTACAGGGGCGGGTCAAGACAATTGCCAGGATTTGACAAGCTTTGCAATCCTTGATGGGATAGTTCACTTATTCAAGTTTTTTTATGTTGCTGATCAGTTTTCAATGTCTGTATCAAGGCCAGGTTCAACAATTTTTATTGATACTTTGTTACAGCAGAGGCATGCTGACAGGTGGGGAACGCTACGGCTACGAGGTACGCTAATAAGTGTTTATGACCTATAAATTGCCAGGAAAACCATGTGAGAAGCGTTGTGTATCACATTAAGCTGTTTAAATGAGCTGGCATTCATCCGACCACATTGCTGCTGCACGTTTGTCTGCTAATGACCGGCTACGGTGGCCATTTTGGTTCAGTTTTTTCGCTTTCAGAGCGGATCCTATTCAGACTGAGGAATCACAGAGTGAACCAAAGTTCAATTCAATTGGAAAAAAAACGAGACCACCTCGAAACATGGGTCAGGTCCCAGGCCAGAGTCGACTCGCGCGTTTTCAGAGTGAAACTTTGTTCCGGATTATCAGGGGACGCAAACTCTGGTTCACTTTTAGCGAACAAAGTGTGTCCGGTCTGAATACAACCTCAGTTACAATTATGCTGTTTTAGCCAACATAAAAAAAAAAAAAAAGTTTTGTTTTCTAGTGCATAATTTGGGCAGTGCCACTGAGTTGTGGGTGGAACCGCTGGAGCAGAAGTAAGCCTCCTGTGATATCCCATCATCCCTTTGTTTACGTGCTTTCCCACAAGCTTACAGCCCCTCACATCCCAAAGCTAACATGATGAGCAATGGTGAAGCTATCCAGCTGAGCAGTTTTTAGCCTAATACTAGCTTGGACAAGGAAAATGAAGAAGTTAATATATTTATTTGTTTGCAAGTGGATGTATCAGAATAGAACGGAGCAGGGAGCTTCTACGTCACAACTGAACACTTTTTCAAAGCTGCATTTTTTCCGTCTATTCCTGATTTATCAATGAATAAAGAAACCCTCAGAAAATGTGGTCTTAATTCTTAAATGCTTCAAGAACATATTAAAAACACCAAAAAACCATTGGAGTGGTTCTTAAAGTACAATATTTCTGTTCACTCTGATGCAAAAACTAACTACCTCTGAATTGTAGAATGAAAGGAAAACCTGTTTGAGAACTCACAACGGCTAAGCAGTCAACAAGTCAACTCGCAGTCTTTCCACTCATGAAAACTGTGAGCGTGGAGCATAATGTCGCTGCCCCTCTGTGGAGTGACAAATGGGCAACGCTGGCTCGGATGCACCCTTTAATTTGGGAAGCTAAATGAGACAAAGCGTAATGTTGGTGTAATTGAAGTTCACAGCGCTCCCATCGCGGGTTCGTATCACCAACGTTCTGCCCATTTGTTTTCAAAGTGCACAACAGACACTGATTTCATCAAGAAATGGATGACAGACTGCCTTTGCAGCTACATTTTATGACCCTCGACATTGAACGCGCTGCCCCTCGTCTGTTCTTTTGGCACGATTAGCTCCGAGTTTGAACAGAACATGCTGTTTCTTATCCATGTTAATCTGCTGCCTTCAAAGCTGCCAGAGTTGAAATAAAACCATGAGTCCACCCTCATTATTCATTCCCTATAAACTGCCCATAAGACTGTCCACCCTATTAAGTTCACTGACATTAAAAGGCGAAGAGCAAATCCTTTTAACCACACCAACATGTTATGTGCTATTAATATCAGAGGCAAACACATCTAATTAACTGTGACATCCCGCTTGTCTTGTTACCACCTTTAGAAACTTTCTGAAATTCCTTCCTGTCGTTCTCTCTTGTGAATTCACTTCTTTTCACTAATGATAATTGCTCTGATTCCATGTGATCTTCCTTTCGCCGATGCAGAACTCCTGAAAAGTAACACATTAGACCATTTCCTCGAAGGAAATTATCTTGTTGGTTTTAAGCAAACTGCTGTGCTTTAGTCCCAAGGTTTGGCTTATTTTTTAGAAAAGAAAATTCTTTAAAAAAAAAAGTTTTAACAGTCTATAGTTATTGTGGAGGAAGAAAACATGGGCAAGGCCTCGTAAGGTCATGCTGCATCTCCATCAAAGCACTTTATGCACCGAGCAAATGAAGCACCTTTCAGAACCATTATTAAAAAATCATTATCATCCTTCATCTCTCCCCGACCTTCTACTCAGCAAGCATAGCATCAAAAAGTTCACAGCCATCTATCAGTCAGTTCATCAGATCATCTGTCAGCGTACACTTGCTTTAAACCAAAACCTGTCATCTAATAGCTCTTTTCCCACTTGGAACGTAGAATGTTATCAGAAATGATCAGCCTTTCACACATTTAACACAGATTTTAATTATCCAGCGTCCCACTTTAATAGCACTGATGTGAACTCGGTGTCCTGCTAGATATCCTCGTCTCACAGAGTGAACTCGTCTTGGACATCTTTTGTGTTTCTGGCAGTGATATTATCTGTATTTAACAGCTGCCTTAACCGTTCTTCATATTAAAAATAACAGTTTTTCTGTAAGGCGGGTGATGTCAGAGTGAACTAGATATAGAGCATTACCTGTGTGTGAATGCTGTTAGCTGATTTTGACCACTGAGGATGCTAGTGCTGATAGCTAAAAATTCTGAAGCTAATAGCTGAAAACGCTGAAGCTGCTAGCCAGCTAAAAGATTAGATAAATGCCAAATTAGTCTTAAAAAGAAAAAAAAAATATATATATAGGTTTGTCAAAACATCTAGCATGTAGCTGAAATATTAGCTAAACTCCAAAAATAGCCTAAACAAATCTTATTGAATGCCTAACTAGTCAACAAAGTTAGCAGAATGCCAATTTTTAAAACTTTAAAACCGTTTTTTTTACATGATTATGAATAATAAAAAGGTAGGAATATTATTCCAGAATAAACCAACATAAACATTGAATAATTTTCAATATTTTACTCTCCCTAATTATATATTTTGTCAAAATTATACAAGTTAAAAATAAATAATCACAACATAACTTCGGATCATTAATAACAATGAAATAAAATGATCTGGAAGGCTGGAAAGAAACCTGTAGGGCCGGATCCAGCTCCTGGGCCTCGACTTTGACTCATGTGATCTAAATGGATTTACAGAATTTCACCAAGTTATGTGTGGATATATTTAAGAAAAAAAAAAGAGAGAAAAAAGCTTGGAGAAAAAAAAAATGCTCGAACACATGACGTTTTATTTTATGTTTTCATGTTTTTAGAAAGAGAAAAAATAATATTTTTTTTAAATCTTGATTAAAACACATGCATACTGGCTAAAAATACAAATTTTGATATTCTATGTCAGGAATAAGCAACTCCTGCCTCAGGGCCACATTTCTGTATATTTTCCAAGATACCCTGGAATTTTCTAATTGGGCGGACACACCTGAACCAGGTAATCAGTCGTGAGTAGGGCTTGAATATCTGGAAATCATGCAGACACTGCAGCCCTCGAGGCCTGGAGTTGACTATTCTTGTTCTATGCATTTACTAATTTTCCAAATTTAAATGAGAAATCACCCCCATAATTGGTATAAGTTATCATTTTGTTGAAGATTAAAATATGGTCAAATAATTTTATAATAATGCAAAAGAATATATGAATTCAGTGCCACTGAATTCACTAAATAGTGCTTTAATTTTACAGGTGAGATCACTTTAAGCTTTAACATTTGAGCTGCTATTAACGATACATGTTTCAAATACAACTTCAAACCTTGACGTAGTTTTTTTTCAGTACATTTTAATTTGTATTATCTCATATTGGTTGTGTTGTTATGGACGTTGTATGAATGTGGAGTCATGTTATTTGAAATAATCCTCTTCACAAACGACCTCAGCTTAAAATCAATGTTGAAACCCAATGTTTGTTGACTTTTTTAACGCCATGACAACCTAATTATTTTTTCTATACCAAATGAAATCATATACAACTATTTTTGAGGCATTCATTTTGATTTCCCATTTTACAGTATCATGGTGTGGACAGTAAAAACTGGGAAACTTTACTTTATCTATCGCCATATCTCTCCTAGTCTAAATATTTTATTTAGCCAAGAATGCATCAATGCATAATGCAATATGTCTTTTTGCTGTCCCATTCTCATCTGATTGCCACCATCCATCAGCCACTGCTGTGCAATTAGGGTGACTATTAACCTATACAGTGAGTACTGATTGATCTGTTGTCACTCACTCTGAGAAGCGCACATTTCTCATCATGCCACTGTGTTGCTCGTTTTGTTTTCTATCAGAATGATTAATAAGGGCAAATTGAATTTTTAACCTATTCAGTGTGTTGATAGATTCACTTCAGAGGGCCTTCTTCGATGGCTGCTGACGGCCACTTTAGGTACACAATGTTAAGTGTATTTGTATGCAACAATTGACTTTTTCACAAGCTAACACTCAGATTTATGAAGGATTAAGATATATTTACTGAGAATGCATTATTTTATAATAATTCTTGGATTTGTTGGAAATTCCCAAACAAAAGGCTGATGTCCAGAACCTTCATACACTTGAGACAACACAATAATAAGACATCACAATAATAGCAATCACTTTGTGGGTTTGATAGTTTAGTCTTAACATTTAGAAATCCTCTCAGGGCACAGTGGCATTCACCTGCAAAATTAAAACAAAATATTAATTAAAAAAAAAAAGGAAAGGGCAAAAAATCTAACCTGGAGAGGGATTAGAGCTGTGGGAATCTATCAGTTTTCTAAATGGATCTCATTACACAAATCGACCTTACTCTGGTGGGACTTCGCCTCCCATTTACACCTCCCTGTCTCGCCTGAACAACAGTCACATCTGCCTCATAAACTGATAAACCGACACTATTTAAGCCCATTTCCCATGACTCTTGTCCTCTGCTCGATGTGATTCAAGTGTTCTCTATTAGACTTTATAGTCTCTGTTAATGATGTTCACATCTTAACTGTCTTTGAACAGAGAGGTTTTAAGTGGGTTAAATGGGCTCGGGCCTGAGATAGGCCCATTTTTAATCTTTAAATGTCCGCTTGCTGGTGATTTAAGCTACTGCATATGTTGTTGCTACAGACAGCTACAGCATACGACCTTTGTGGTTGGATGCTGTGGGAATATCAAATGGTGTCATGTTCTGGATTAATGTATGGGGTCAAATCAGGATCAGCTTAGAGTGAATGGAAAACTCGATTGAAAATTTTAGAAAGACGGGCACTGTACATTTGTTCTGGTAGCCAATGAGCTCAAAGCCCCGCCCCCATGTATAATTAGGATCAGCTAATCAGCAAAAACTTGAAAACTCTGAATTGAAATTGAAAACAGAGAACTAAAAGAAAAGAATGGGTGATGAAAAAAAGGAAATTTGAAAGTACAAATATTTGTTTTACTTGGTAACTGTTTTTTTTATTCAACTTTTAACATTTCTTTCAAGTTTTTAATTTATTTTTTTTAAATGTTCAATTTTATTTTTTCAAATTTTCACTAATTCCGTCAAAATGTGTATTTTTGAATCTAAAACTGCATTCATTTTTTTTTCTTAAATTTACAATCCCTGTTTTTCAAATGTTCCATCCTGGTTTGACCCCATTATTTAAAAAAAAAAGTTTTAATCTGATAATATAATGATTCAGACATATTTTATGTTTTTTTTTCAATTAAACTGTTGAAATGTATGCATTTATACAAGGTTATTACATTTAAGACATAAAAAGGGAAATGTACTGATAAATAATATTATTAATGGTGAAACTCTTGTTTTTGTTGTTTATTTCTAAATTGTTTGTCACTGCTAGATATATAAACAGTTTTTCCCCCCTTAAAATTTTCTCTAAATATATTATTTAGCAAAAACACATTTTAAATCATGCATGAAACTCTCCCCTGCAGTTTCTTTGCATTTTTTTTTTTTTGAGAAAGAGAAAAATTGCAAATACATGTTTAGCATCTATTACTGCACTGCAGCTTCAAGTGAGTCGGAGAATGGTTTCCAGAAAAAAGGAGGAAAAGAAGCTTTTTGTAGAGAAGGATGTGACCCACACTACATTACAGCCTCTTACTTATGAAGTTAGGATAAATAAAAATAAAAATAAAAGCTTATTTTGGTGACATGTTCTTATCATTTTTGTGCAACACTTTTTACATTTCATATTCTACTCCCATTTTGCAAATATTACAAAAATCTTATTAGATACATTAAAAGTAAATGTTTAGCTTGTGGATTTGTGTTAAAACTTGCTCCTCATAAATGTAATTAATTGATCCTTAAGTAAGCAGAAACTAATAACCGATTGTAGTGTCTGTAGTGATGAATCACAGCCTAAAGAGGCTAAAGCGTGCAACTCTCACATTGCCTTAAGCACCCACAATAAAGCAAAAGAATGACATATTTCACATTTTATTTTTTTAGTCATATCTTGTAAATTAAAATTAAACTCTTTTTTTTCATTTGTGGGGAAAAAAGTCAAATTTTCCCCAATTTCTTTAGTGAAAGCTGAAAAACTTTAAATCACAAATATTATGTATTACAAAAATAAAAAAAAGAAAATGTAGAAAAGAAAGACAAAAGTATTTAGGATAGAACTGGCCTGAGGAAAAAGGCTGACAGCAGTCTCAGTGGAGCCTCTCTTTCTAAATATGCTTCCACTGTAATCCGGGAGAGGTAGAAAGTGTGGCCCGAGTGGCTGATATTTATGTTTGCGTACGATAAAAGGAATAATGACTGGCACTTTTATCGGCAAGCTTGACGTGTGTTTTGCAACAGCATGATGAATGATCAGCATTAGACAGCTTTCCTAAAAGGCCTTACTTGAAGAAGCTATTGGCGTTGAGAGAGAAATCATTATCCTCCAAAAAGAGGAGAAAAACCAGAGCCACAAGTGCTGTTTTATAAACGCTGTTGATTAGACAACTGATACTGCAGACGAGGTTTTAGGAGTGCATCATGAGACTAGATAAGAAGGTCGCTAAAGGAAAAAGTGAACAGGTTTTAAATGGACAACAGTAGCCAAGTTTCCACACCAGGACATCGGCTGACCTTTGACCCAGCTGCTCCATCTTTAGATAGTCTGAGGCAGACTTTGTCATGTATGTCTCTTTCTGGAAGGTTTATTCTTCTACACAGCAACAACTAGAGCTGAAAATAAGTAAAAAATTCTTAAAAATTGAAAAAAAAAATTCTTTAAAGGAGCAAAAAACTTCTGCCAGTAGGGTAAGAAAAACGGTCTAATGAAGAATTCCTATTTTTGAGAAAAAAGCTACGTCCAAATTCCCACTATCGAGTCCCCTAAAAGCAATTTGGACATCATGCTCACCACTTTTCTTTAGTTTCTCTAATCGCCGGATATGACGTCACCGCTTTTCAAAGTAAAAGTCGAATCAATTCAAACATTTTATGACTCCACTCTGTTCTGATGATGAAAATGTAGATGGTTTATTTAAAAAGTATTAAAACACTTTTTTTTTTTTCTTGCAAAAATTGTTTGACCGCAAAGCATTGTGGTCTATATTTGCTAATGTAGTGAACATCGATGCACAGTAGTTTTTCACAAAGTGAAATATTGCTCTTGATTTTGGAATTGTAGATTGTAGATTAGACCTACACTATAAAGTAAACTAAATGGAGAGTAAGGAAGGAATTCAGACATAGCCAAAAACTTGTTTTCTTACATTAAGATTCTTTTCCAAATAAAAAAATGTTCTTTTCTAAGACAGAAGAATAAGACTTTTTTTTCCTGAATCCCAGGTTTTCCTTCACTTTTTCCAAATGTAGTTTTTGTACGGTACCCTGGTAACAAGACTAAGCTTCAGATATGATATTTAGGAAATGAGGTTACTCAAAAAAAAAAAAAAAAACTGTATCCTAGTTAATTAATTGTAATCTGTATGATGCATTTATTTTAAGTGTCTCTGTAAACCTTTAGTTTTTACGAAGCTGGTTCCGCCCTGCCATCCACAAACTCATTTAGAACATTTTCATTATCTTCCTTTTTTTGGCATAAGTAAGTAACCTTAAAAATTCTTCATCTGAAAATAAACACATCTTAAATTAATCTTAATTTAAACTTTAAAACCAATCACAGATGTTTCAAAGGTGAAATTTTGTTTACTAATATCATCAGCTTGTTTTGTTTTTTTAACTAAATGAATTTCCATTATGATAAAAGCACAAACGACTTGAAAGAAAGATTTTAGATTGAGATTAGATAATCATCAATATGAACAAAAACGCTGAAAATAGTTCAGATGAGAATCTGATCCCAACAAACATTTCCTGATATGTTTTTTTTTTCACATCTTTAGTGTTATTTTCTGTGTTGCTCAGCTGATTCATAAGTGCTAAAATTGCTCGATGTTTTAAATAAAAAATCTATGCTATAAGGTACATTTGAACTGCATAAGAGCAGGAACACTTTTTTAATACACTTATTTGACTTACGATCAGCAAGTTACCGCTTTAAGTCTTGGTTCCAATTTGGCAAAATAGTTCTGCAAAATCCCAGTGCTAATTATAGTAATAATTGGGTTGGTAATATTGGGATGACATTTGTACTATTTTTTTCTTTCTTTTTTTTTATTCCAAATTGAGTTTTTTTTTTCTTTTTTAAATGTTACAAAGGAATTATATGGATGACAATTTGAATTTAATGACTCAATAACTCATTAATGACTTTTTTTTCAATGGGTTTAAATAAGTTTTACTAACAAACTGTTCATCTATTTTTTATTTTTATTTTTACTAATCCAGGATTTCGTTAATGGAATGTTTACACCACTGCTTGGGGAAAACAGATTTTTTTTCCTCTTAACTTTTCAAGTGTCCTGCAAAATTATAGAAAATAATCCTAATAAGAATGCACTAATAAAAACATTGACTTTTTTTATTTTTTTTTATGGTGATCATATTTTCTTACTTTAAATTTCAAGATTTCAAAAACATCAAATTCAAGTAGAAATAAAAGGAAAACAAATACAATCTTCTCCTTAACACTATACATGTATTTTTCTTTTTACATATTTTATTGTGTCAGATATTTTCAGCAGTAACTCATGTTTGTTAATATGATCTGGGATGGAAAAATTCCTAAACCTGGATAAACAAATCCTTATCTTTGTTTTGGGTTTTTTTTTTTTGTTTTTTTTTTTAATCAAATGTGACTTTCCACTTCACCAATTTATGCAATTATTCTCCAGAGGTGAAAAAAAAAAATGTTCTGCTGCAGTTTTTAATCACACGTATGAACAAAAGTTCACGTGTTTTCTGTCCGCGCTCTGAGCCCACGCGGCCCCTCGCCACGTCCCTCGCTTGCAAGTCACTCTGGATAAAAGCGTCAACTGAAATGGATGGAAGGTTAAGAACATCACCTCATTACACGAGCGCCCAGCTGCATGTTTCCTCCTCAGTGTTACCCGTGCTCAGGTCAATTAATATGAAAAGGAGTTTTATGCACTGGTCAGAATGACTTTCATTGGCGCCTCTCTGTCGTGCTCCATCAAACTATGCACTTACCAAAAGCTCACTGGTAAAGAGGCTCATATCTCCCCAGCTTCCCCCCTTAATTGGTTGATCAATTATTAACACACCAATAAACTTGCTGAATAAGTAATGCCGTTAAGGCTTATGCGGGGTTTTGAGCCCACAGCCCAGACATTTGGGTAAATATTTGTTGTTGATGTCTTTGAAAGACTGATGTTTATCATCAGAAACTCTGAGGTGAGGTTGTCATTTACTTCCAATCTGGGACCGGTGTTATCAGACAAGAGCTGGAACTGGATCGTCAGGAACTGTACCAAACTCTGTGTTATGCTGCTTTTACCTTTGAGGGGTCCCAGCCCTCCTTAAAGCTTGCTGGCTTCTTGCTGGAGAAATCCGCCTTCCGCCATATTGTACGGCGTGTAGCTCTGGAAGCTCTTGAGCTTTCTTGCTCACAAAAAGTCGAGGAGGCAAAGATCAACCTGACGTTTCTTCATCTTCTCCCCTGTGTCTGAGATCTTCCCCCAGGCTAAATTTAAAAACTACCAGATGAGGGTTTGATTTGACATAAAAAGTTAATCATCTCTTAGCTGGGTCAGGACTGTGCAAGGAAAATGTGTATGTAAATCTGTTTTTATTATATTTTTAATAGAATTTGACAGTCTAACAAGAAATAAAATGCATTTACTTAACTTTTTTTTTGGAGGGGTTTGGGGGGGTATCATAACCTCTTTTCTGTTGGCATTTCAAAATGGCACAAACTATTTTTTACTTGAACATTAAAGGTTTGGGAAAACAACTCCATATAAAGGTGATTTTACCTAAAAAAATGCAAACAATCAGATCAAATGCTAACAATGTTTTTGCAGTTGTTGCATCTTTTTGGGTTTACAATACAGACATGTACACTTAATAATGCATCAGTTAAATCTGCTGTTTTATTCATCTTGACTTGTATTTGTGATATTCATAAACTGTATAGTTTTTTTTTTTAATATTGAGCCAAATATGCCCCAAAGAAAATAAATGAGAAAGTCTTCAAATTTTAAAATGTTTAAGTAGATTATCAACAAGCCTTTAAATATATTGATAGGGTATTTTCTTTGTATTTTTTATATTAATTTTCAAAAAATTTGAGTTTACCTAATATTTTATACCTATTTATACCTAGCTTTTTTGGCTAATTTGGCATCTACTGAGATATTTTTATCCTAATTTAGAGTTAGGCTAATTTTTTATTTGCTAATTTTTTATCTAATTTGGCATCTACTGCGGTTTTTATTGGCAAATTTAAAGTTTAGCTTCTATTTAAGCACCAGTCTAGCATTTCTGACTTATACGGTTTATTGAGGCTATTTTGGAGTTTAGCTAATATTTAAGCTATGAGGTGGCTTATTTAGCTTATTTGACCTACGTTTTTTTGGCTAATTTGGAGTTTAGCTCATATTTAAGCAACAAACTAAATATTTTTTTTGCAAAATTGGCATGTTTTAGCGAATTTTAAGCAATTTTACTACATTTTTATTTCGTAAATTTAGTTCAAGTTCAGCACTCTTTCATAGTTCTTTAACAAAACTTCCAGTCTTTTAGCAAATTTAACATTTTGCAAATAGCTTTTGCATTTTTTAGCAAATCCCTTCATCAATTAAAGTAAATTGGCACCATTTTCAGTAAAAAGCTTCTGCATCTTCAGCAACTACTTTAAGCAAAAAACATTCTCACTGGCTTTATTGCAGCTGATGTAACTTTTCTAGTTATAGTTTGTGAGAAGAGCCTTAAGTTCTTACAGTGAAAGTGCCTCATTGGGCTTGTTTTGAAGCAGAATGAGGCAGTTTTCTTATATGATTTTTGGCTATTTAAATAAAATTGAACTGAATTGAATTGAAAGAAAAAAACACTAGAGGATTATAAATAAGGTTGGGCTGATAAAATTAATTAATCAATCTAAGCTTAATAGTTTAATAATTAATCCATAAAAATAGAGATTGATTAGCACATAAAGCTAAAGTCCGCTAGCTTGATGCTAACGTTTAATGTAATTTCCCATAGGACGGCTAAACAAACATTGCTGACTAAATGAACATCTTTATTTGCTCACATGAATTTCTCAAACTCTTTTAAGGGAATCATTTTAAAGTTACTATTTGGGCTCTAAAACACATTTTTTTTGTTCTTTCTTTGCTTATTCTTCCTGAAAAAAGTGTACTACTATAGCAAGATCGCCTCCTAGTGGCCAAACTGAAACGCCCTGCAGGAGAAGCAGAACAATCGTTGGAGCTTCTAAGTTTAAGAATCCATGTAACACTGTATGATATTTACAATCTTATTATAATTTCACTAATACATTTTACAGTATGTGAACTGTACCAGATTAATATAAATAGATTATTAATGTATTTCTAAACAAATGGGTAAACTCAAAATTGAAGTAACCAAATTGAATTAAATTAATTGAAAGAATAAAAAAAAAACAAAAATCTGGAAATTGTAAATAAACAATATAAGCTGATAGCAAAGAAAATCTAACAGTTTCCATGTACTTAATTTAAATGCATTTATGTTTTTTTTATCTTCTGCTTGCAATGCCATACAGCTGTGTTAAAAATCAAAATAATAAATGCGAATTGTCAGTGTGGTCACTGCACTTTTGGTTGTAGTGTCCCCCCAGGAAACATTCAAATCTAAATAGACGACTGCTTCAGTTGAGCTGTTCATGTGTTTGATCATGAGATCTTCCTGTGAGATAATCACTCGCGAAAAACTGTTCCTGGATGTTCAGGTTTTTTATTTTATTTTTATTTTTTTTTTGAGGAGAAGCCAAGCTGTTCTGTTCATGGAGCAAAGCAGGTAATGAGCTGGAGCTGTAAGAATAAACCGACTAACGCACGGCTGGAGGTTATTCCAACAATCAGGCAAAGGTGGTGTGTTTCTACAATCTGTTGTTGTTAAAATGTGTTTGTGTATTTCACTTCTGTCTATGCGATGGACCTTCAGTTGCTCCCACTCCAAAAAAAAAAAAAAAAAAAAATGGTGGCGTATATTCTAAAACAAAAAAAAAAGTTAAAAAGACAAAAATAAGCAAAGTTAATTCAAAGTTCAAAGGGAAAGTGATTTAGCTGCATCATGCTGCGTGAAAAACACAAGTTTCTTGCTTTGAAGCCTGTAGTTGTGGGACTCGGTTCACCCTTCTTTCCTTATCGTCCACTTTCCCCGGCCTGCTCCTGCTGCTTCAGGAGTCTTTAAAACGGATTCTCCTGGGTGCAGAAAAGTCTCTGGCTGGTTTAAAACATGCACACAAAATATTCATCAACTGCTTCCTTTTTGATCCTCATGTTTGTGTGGCTTATCATTACAATGAAGTAATTTTTTTCAAGCTGTATTTTGTGTCACCTACCGCTATTGTAAATTTGAACAATTATTAATCTTCATTAATTTGACCTGTTTTGGGGTTTTACTCGTTGAAGCGAGTGGGCTTTGCCTTGGAGAGCTCCAGTCTAAGAGGAGATTCATTTGGAGATTGCCGTCTGTGAGTCGGAGCTCCGTCTGGCTGAGCCATCACTGCGCTTTCACTCGGCTCACGCTGAGTAATAACAACTACATCCTTTCTTCATCTCATCTTCTGCTTTCGAGGTATCTCTTTTCTCACTGTACTCTCCTCCAGCTCTCTTGAACTACTTACTTTGCTTTTCCTTCTTTCCTATTATATCTCACACTTTTTATTTCCCTGTCCCGTTATCCTCACACAAACTGTTTTTCTTTTAATTTTGTCTTTTTTTTTCTGCCTCCCACTTTTTTTGT
>NC_050512.1:27015834-27039314 GCF_002922805.2 Oryzias melastigma
CTTCATTTCTCCACCAAGTGTCAAACTGTTTATCTCCTTTGTTTTCATTCCTGCAAGAATAAATTGTTAATTCGTCTGTTAAGGCACTTTTAATTTCAAAACAACAAGTGGGGAAAAATTCCCACAGTGACTGCTAAAAGTTCCCCATTCACAAGGTATGAATCTGAAATCTCAAAACAAATGCTCATTAAGGAACAGTACCAGCTCTTAGATTATTTATATTCATTAAGAACAATATCAAATCTCTCTCAACTTAGAAATACACTATTTTTTTACATCTTGTAGAACAAATTCAATAATTATAACGTGCATTTAATAAAATTGGATATGTGATAATGTAACACAAAAGCCTAATTTCTGCCAAAATAACCCCAATCTCTACAGTTATTCATATATCAGAAATCAGTGTGGTCCAAATTAGGCTCTCTTGTGTCTGTAGTGAAGTGAAGTGATCAGATTTTAGGGCTTTTCAAATTATCTAAGGACTTTAAAAAGATATATTCAAAATAAAACATTTTTTTTTACTCAATTTGATAATAATCACAATCCTTAAGTAGATAATACAATTGTAAACCTGTAGATAATGAAGTTTTTTAAGATCATGCTGTATTACATTTTTAAATATCAGTCTTGTTTAGACTTTTTTTGCATCCTTTTATTGTATTTGGATTTTAAACTCATCACATATATAGGAAAACTCTTTTTCAGTTTCTGATCTTGCTCCTTTTTTTAATGTAGCTAAATTTGAACTTTAACCAGAGCAAGACTGGGTCATGTCAGGTCACACAATTACAATACCAATAATAATAATAGTAATATTAATAATCTATTTTATTTGAAGCTCCTTTCTTGTCACTCAAGGACACTGTACATAGCAATCAAAACATAATAAATATGCATAAAGCACAATAAAATCAACAAAGAAAAGACAAAAACATCAAAATGAGAAAGTGGATTGAACCAGGATATTCGGTTTACAAACTGTACCAACCAATTTAGATGCATTTTACTTTTTATTTCGTTCTTTTATACATATTTTCTATATTTGGGGTTCTAAAATCCATTAAAAGTTCTTCTTTCTGCACTGATGAAACCTTTATAAGATGCAATTTAAAAAATATATATATTTTTTTAGTGACATGAATTGAACAAAGCAGAAAAAAAATTGGGATTTACTCTTTGACATAATGGCTTTGATATATACAGGTTAAAAAAATAAATTCAATTTTGTAATAAGTGAAATTACCATAAATAAATTCGCTAAAAAGCAAGGAAATAAACTTTAATCATGGAATTGTCATAAAGTTAAACTTTTCTAGAGTACTACAAAAACAACTTTATTTAAAAAGCATATAGACAAAGGCTGAGTTTTACATTGTTTTCCATTAAAACCTGGAATCAATTACATAAATAAAAATAAAAAAGATATTGTTTAAATTTTAGCAGCAAATCACCACAAATTAAATAAATAAAGGACCAAAGCAAAGCATGTTAGTTAACTTTACAGTGACAATTTAATTTACTAAGGAATCATTTTATCTTAAGTTAGAGCTAATTTAGAAGAAAATATATATATATATATATACTTTTTTCCTTTAACCCTAGAACACTTTTGCAGGGTAATTTACCCAATAAAAAGTATTTCTCATAAAAAAAAAAATAAATCAAAATATGACAACACATGATAAATTAGAGTAGTTTTATTTTATTTTTAACTGTGGTTTATGTAACAAAATAAAAAAAAATAAACATTGGATGATCCTAAAAACATGCTAAAAAATTAATGAAAAATTAGAAATTTAGGAATAAAAAAATTCCTATGACTGGGACACGTGAGACTTTACCCTGACACTAAAAAGTCTTGTAACCCTTTAGGGTTACTGTAAAAACTCAGTCAAGAATGAGGGATGGAGAGCTGTGTATAATGTAGGTTTAAATATATCTAAAAACACAATTAAAATGCAAATTCCAAATATATCAATGTAACACAGAATGTTTTTGTTCTCTTTTAATTTGGAGGAGCATCACACAGCCTCAATATGGATCAAAAATATGGATGATGCAAAAATATAATGTGATTCATGTAAAAAAAAAATAAAAAAAATAAAACAGATTTTGAATGGTGATTGTTGAACAAAATCCTGTCAATAAAACACATTTAAGATGTGGCTTTTAAACAAATATTTCCCACTTATAACTCATTGCTGTAAATAGTATATATATATTACAAAACTGTGTATGTGTACATATTATATAGGTTTTAAAATAAATTATATATTTGGTATTTTTTTATTTATTTGATGAGCAATTAAATATATATTTTTTTTAATTTTCCTTCATTTTTATTCTTTATTTATCTGTTATTTGTGTGGAAATCTTTGAACAAAGACAAATAATTAGAGATGTTTCTCATTCTCTGATTGTCTTAAAGTTTAACCTGTTCCTTCTATTAGGCGCCTCTTCTAATCTAAAGCCTGTTAGTTACCTAAATTTATCAACTTTGCTGCATATATTAGGAATCCGGTGCCTTCAAGTAATTTATCTGCCTGCTCTCGAGCATTTAATGAAACAGATTTAATAATATCGTCTGTTTTGATAAAATATCGCTGGAAAAGTCCATCATTAACCTGGATCTATATGAACAGATGTGTGTTCAGGTTCTTATAAGTGAGGTAACATTTTTAGCGCGTTCTCCTTGGAGTTTTTCCAACATAATGAGCTTAATTTTGCAAACACCCAAACAACAAAGTGGTTGTGATTCCCACCTTATTACCTGACTCCAGACAAATCGCTCCACGCAAACTACCTCATTTGTTTCCTATGACAAATTCAAATTGAGAACAGCGTCTTTTAATATGTCTTGGCCGGGCAGGATTGGTTAAGGGGCGCTATTCAATTATGAAAGTTTTCACATTGGTAATTAGTCAGGGAGGTAACGTATTGTTTTATGGCTTTCACTGTGCATCGAGGTAGCAATGAGTTGTTTTTTAATGTGCGCTCGGAGAGGATTTTGTTTGTTAATGCACTGTCTTTGATGAAGCTACGCAATCTAAAAAGCAATGCGGATGACAAAGTAACTCACGTGCAGACATCTGCTCACGCACACACTCAATCAGCTGAGGGTCCGGGGGATCCGGAGTCGACTTACGGAAGTTGATTGGCTGCTGTAAAGAGGTAATCGTCTGGCTGTCATTTATTCCTAAATGCAGAGTTAAAGGGAATCATTTCACTAATTATATTAGAACCACATTAATTGATAACTGATATTGGTCTTTTTTTTTTAATAGTTAAATTTATAGAATTACTCTATCAGTAAAGAATTCAGTTATTCTGAGACATGTGATGTATATTTATTTATGTTTCTTTTTGTTGTTTGGCTTTTGCTCGAATAAGGATATTGGGAAAAGGTTATATCAAGAAAAATAATAAGACATTTGATGTTATTATTTTTATAATTTATTTATTTGCTTTTTTTGTTGTTTTTGTTTTTATCTGTCAGCTTTTGTTACCTTTTCAACCATTTGATGTATTTATTTTGTATTACAAACTGATATATTTGGTTAAAATAGTTTGATTTTGTTGAACGGGGCAGAGAAAATCAGTTTTCTTCTTTCAGTCCCCTTTTATTTTCACTAAAGTCAAGAATATTAAGTAATTTGTTCTTGTGTACTATAAAAAAATGAAATAAATAAATAAGAAACAAAATATTTTGTAGGTTATTAAAATATCTATTTCCCTAAAGAATCTTGTTTCTTCCCCTAAAATGTTTGATTCAGAAACATTTAGAGATACACTTTTAATAACACGTATTTAAATAAAAAAGTCTGACATTAGTGTTTTTTCAACAAATAAAAATAAAACCAGTAATATATTACCTTTTTTGTGTTTTCTTTCCTTCTACACTCTTATAATTGTAGCTTAAACATACCACATTTAGTATTTTTGTGATTAAAACAATACAGAAACATTAATTACACACTATTAGTGTAAATATATGACATTAAAATACTTTATGGATTGATTTTACGTTGTTTTTTTAATTACATTATTTGAATAAAACCATAGAATTTTCTGGCCAAAGGCTTGGTGTAGCCTTCATTAAAAAAAAAAAAAAAAAAAAAGCAATAATAAAAAAATTTAAATAACAAGAGTCCCAGTTGAATAAGCAGTGGATGCTCACAAAATATTGATACTGAATAATTAAATCCCCAACCTTCACACTAAGTGAATGAACTACTCTGAGGCTGTGCCAGCTTATTACCGACTGTGAAAGTTAGAGGAAAGCAGACGGAGGGTCTGCGCTCAATAACAAGGCTGTTCAGATGCTGTTAACGGTATATTCACTTTTTTTTTCCACATTATACCCAGAATGGCCCACACGTTTGATGATAAAACTGCTGTTGAAGTTTTAAAGATGCCCTTTCTGGTATAAAAAATGCTTTTCACCTGATTTTTTTAAATTTTATTTTGAAAATAATTTCTCCTTTGAGTGCAAATATATGAATATGTGAGATATTTCTAAATTTAAACCAAATCTTGGAATAAATATAACAACTTACATTTTAATTAATGTTATTTGTTGATTCGGCTCATTTATATTTTATGGTTTTTGTTTTAAATTGCAGAATATAGTCACAAAAAGACGATTGCAGCTTCTAAATTTTTCGCAAGGAAAGAATTAAAGAGATCTGCACCATTTTTATATTTTTAATTCCACACTAAATGAAACGTGAGGCTTGTTATAATCAGCCAATAATTTAAAGGTAAGGTAAACGACAATAAGTTATTTAAACTATAATTAGTCCTAATATAGCGTGAAAAATCATATTTTAAAAATAAATATTTGACTATAAGGACATTTTTCTGATCCTATTATACCTCATGACTGGAAAATGCTGAAAGACAGAGACTCTGGCACTTTTTTTTTCTGTCAATCACAAATAATCCTTATAGCTCATTGCCAGCAATCCCTACTTAATGAAACACCCCAAAATCCAAAAGACGGTTTTGGTGAAGTAAGAGGGGGAAAAAAGGAAGCAGATAGGGAGGTGGGGGGAGCGATAACAAATTCTTTGAAAGAGGTCAATTCAAAAGCTGTCACCCTTGTCGCTTTGTAAACCTGCCAGACCTGCAAAACCTTTGACTTTGTCATAACTTTAATTACAAGAAGCGAGCGATGTTTTTCAAGTGGAGTTGACCCTGATGCGTTCCTCCGCAGCCGTGCAACAGCGGCTTAATCGGACACTTATTAACGAGACGGGGATGAAGGGCCACAAAGGAAATGAAGATGGAGGAAGATCTTCTCCCCATTTCATCATGAAGTCATATTCAGATCAAAGTTTGTTTATCATCGGGTAAAGCACTGCCCTCTCTGACGGATCAATCAGAGATGAAGGCAATTAAAGCCCCCATCCTCACAGTCGCGTGACAGAACTGAAACCAGAGAGCCGTGGTGTTTGTGTGTTCATTATAGTCTTCAACGATGCTGGACGTAACTGAACAATGTACTGACTTTGCTGCTTCAGAGCCTTATGGGGCAAAACACTGCAGAGCAAAAATGCAATTAGAGGTCCGGGGGGCTGTTGGAAATCAAAAGCGCTCATCATCTTCGAAGAGAAGGAATGCGCTCAGCAAGTTTTACAGCACTGCAGACGTTTCAGCCGGAATGTCACACAGGAGGAAGATTCTGTGACAAACAATATACACAGATGGAAAATTTGAATCTTCCAATAACGCTGAAAAAATGTAATGTAATCTTAATGACCAGCCTTTTCCCCAAATACTAGTTTCATATAAACACATGGCTTTGAAATAGGATCCAGTTCTTAAAGAAAAACAATGACTGTTCTTGTTTGGCAAATTTAAGCTTACTAAATATCAATCTTTAACATAATTTAAACTCTTATATAATTCAGAAAGACTAAATTTAGAGGGACAGGCGAGAAAAAAATATTGTGTTGGAGTAAAGCTGTAGAACAGAATTAGTTTATACTTATAACGATCCCCAAACATCAATAAGTTTAAGAACAAATATAGAAATATTGATATATATCTGTATATGTAAAATATACATAAGCTTCATGTAAACATTTATGAATTTCAATTTTGTGGGAACTTATTTGGTTGTTTTGGGGAGGAAAATTTAAATGAACCTGAATTATATACATATATGTTATATATTAAATGTGTACCTGGAACTTAATGTTAACTGATGAGATGGGGAACAGGACTGGGAAAGTGGGTCCATCGGGTCTAGTAATACATAAAAACTTCTTGGCAAAAAATGTGGTTTTACTTTTTTTATGTTATTATTGTTATTCTGTACCATCTTTCCTCTTAAAGTATACTTTAGTCGACATATATATGTCTAAGATCAAATATAATCAATATTTTATTTTATTTGTCTGTATTGTAATCTTGTTTATATTTTATTTATTTTACTGCATACTGCTTTTGTCATTTTATGCCGTTTTTTTAATATGTTCTTAATTTGTCTATTTTTTATCACTGTTATCATAATATAAACTAGTTGAGCAAAAATATGAACACATTTTAAGTTTTTGACAGTAGAACTTTAAGTCTGGGAATAATTTTGACTTATATTGACTTTAGGTATTATACATTCAACGTATTTAGAGTATTTAAAGTGATTATTTGAATTTTTTATTTTTTTTGTTTTATGTAAACCATTTCAAGCATTAAATAAGTAAATTGTTCCTTTTTTAACTAAAAATTGAATGAATTTCCAAATAGAAAGATATAAGACAATAATTCACATCATTAGAGGCTCTAATATAAGCCCATATTGTTTTTTCCTCTTCCTGCACTTACTTTTTAATTATTTCTATACCTGTTTTTTTGCAAAAGTTTGTAGAAGTGCAAAATAATTAAATAAAATCATATTCTACTAATAATGAGTAGACTTGAGACGCTTAGAGGGACTTAATTTTATTTTTGACACTCCAAACATTTTCAGACTGTTTTTTTTCTTTTTACTTGAATTTGCTTTTCTTTTAATCAATTTGTGAATTAAAAATTTCAGTCTTAATATTTGCAATACAGCGTAAAAAAAAAACACATTTACTTCCTGCTTACACTTGTGTTAAAATAGGTCTGATCATTTTCTAAAAGGTTTATCAGGTTGTAACTGGAAATAAGACATAAAGCTTCAGACAATTCAACTTATTTTTATTTAAAGAGGCGTGTTTGAAAAAAAGAAAGTAAAGTATTTATTTTCTTATTATCATAGGAGAAACTAAATAACTGGTTGGAATAGGTTTTGGTTAATGAGAGGGAATCGATTTTAATTTATACTAATTTTCTAACATGTTGTGTTCGTCAACAAAGCAGGTACTATTATCAAACTTGGAACCATTCAAGTTATTTTTGAACAGTTTATTTTCTCTAACCTTTGTATACATGCTTGACCCATTATCTACACTGTGATTATTTTTGCTAAACACGACTGAAGTTTTTAATATACCTAAACTTAACAGACAAGAGAAGAATATTTTGAGAAATGGTTTTAATTGTTTAAATAAAGGAGTAAAAAGTGGGTTTTCTTTTACTCTTTGTGTGTTTTTCTTTTACTTTTCAAATCCAGCTTTATTTTGAAAATGTTTTCTCTTTGCTTTGTCTCACTTCCTGTCTGTTTTTCCCACCTTTGTTCTGCTATGTATTCCCCACACCTGCGTTATGTAATTTTGCCGCTCATTAAATATTAATTCTCCCAGGTTTACTTTGTTTACTGCCATATCAGCAGCTTCTCTATGTTTGTCTTTGGTCATACGTATTGGATTTTCAACTGCACAACATCAAAGCCTTCCTCCAGCCATTTTTGATTACCTGCCGCAGCAGCTCCATGAGCTCCATCTTCCTCTTCTGCTGCTCCATGATTAAAGAAATAAAGTCCTATTTACACCAGTTTTTTTCTGCCTCCGCCTGTGAGCCAACATTTGGATGCTCTCCCCCTTCAACTAAAATCTTGACAGTCTCCATGTGTCCGTCTTTGATTCTGCCTCCAAAACAGCCCACTTACAGGGACCTGGTCAATTAAATTAGGTAAATACTTCACAAAGATGTTTACTTCTTTTTTGACTGACTTTTTATTTATTTTTTGAGTCACTGAGATCATTTATTTGAGTGCATTTTAAGATGTCATAGTGAGGTTTAGGAATAACTATGAGTCATAAAGTTCTTTAGGTTAAAAAAATAAGCATAGATTGGTGTTAACCTTTCTGCATACTCCCTGACATGACCCTGAATTTTATCCAGGCTGTGGACCGGTACAGGAAGACCCAGATCCAAATGCTTGTGACTACAAACTGTAGGTAGACAGTAGCATGAAACGTCTTGCCTATGGGCCCACAATGGATTAAGCTCATAGTTGAATATATATTATTTAATGTCTTTTCATGACTGAATTTTTTTAATGTCCTAAATTTTTAATGTCCTAAATTGTTTGGCCCTGTATTTACCTGAATGCAAACAACCATTAGTGGGTAACTTTTTAGCTTTAAAAGCAGGTAAAAGTCAAACATATATATATATATATATATATATATATATATATATATATATGTGTCAACCTAGGGCCACAAGTGGCTTTTTTTTACCTCTGTTTTGCCTTTTTTATTGTTCAAAAATTCCTAATTTTTTCAGTAGTTTTGTATCATGTTTTTAGGATCATACTATGTTTTTTTTTTCTTCAATTTGCTGCATAAACCACAGTTAAAAAATAAAAACTACTCTTATTCATCATGTGTTGTCATATTTTGATGCATTTTTTTATGGCAATTACTTTTATTGGGTATATTATATCATGTAAAAATTACTCGCTTAAAGTGCTGTTATAGCTTTTTATAGAGTAACTGTCCTAGGGTTAAAGCAAAACAGTTAGATAAGACAAACTTAACTCATTCACAAACAGTTGAAGCACATTACGTATCACTCCGCCAGGCTCCTGAATTTGGTTACCGTAATGCTGCGACAATCCATTGAGCAGTGCAACTTCCTAGTTAATCAAAGTCGTACCAAAACAATTTGACGGATTTCTAAGTGACATATGTCACAGATGTTCCGCTCAAGCACGACCATAACTCAGCATAAAGAAGAATGTATATTTTTGGAAAGTAATCAAAAGACTTTAAGTTCGCCTTAAAGTTTCAAAAATCATGTAGAGGGTAATTTTGTTAGTTCAAATTTATTTTTTATTAGTTAGGTTTACAAATTTATGGCTAAAAAAACTATCAAAAGTTAAAACATAGTATGTATCTGAGGGGAAAAATTTATTTTTCCATAATATTTAATAGCAACGATAACATAAATATGAATCAGTGCTGTAAGAGTGGCTTTAAACAGGTTATGGTCTGTGAGAATTTGACCCAAATAGCTCATTACCTGTGCTATACTGTTTTATACATGTATATATATATTAGGGCCGGAAATTGATTAAAAATAATTAATTAATTAATCTTAAACTTGGGAAAAAAATTAATCCCGATTAATCGAATTGTTGTCATTTTATTTTCTCACCACTTCACATTTCCTGTGAATAATTACAATATGAAATCAAACAATTTCGACTGCTTAGTTTTTAATTGGTGCCGTCAAATTAATAACACTTTTGTGTTGTGATTAATCACAATTAATAATAATATTTAGCCAGGTACATTTTATACGACAAAATGCTGCTTTTTTTTTTCTTTTAACTAGAACAAAAAAACCCCAAAAGAAAAAAAAGCAAATTAAACAAACAATTTTTTGAACAAAAACAGGTGAGACAGATCATTTTTCCTTTATTTTTATCATCTGAAATGTTTACATTTATCAAGTTACCATCATATTAGGATACTACCTGACGAAGTGTTTTAACGCACGCCATGGAACCCTGAACCGCCGAGACAAAACGAAAGACTGTTTCTTCGCAACGTGTAATTCATTTTCGTTAATAAATATTAACGCGGTAAAGTTCGCAGCCCTTATATATATATATATATATATATATATATATATATATATATATATATATATATATGATGACCATTTATTTATTTAAAAGAACTAGCAACTGCAAAAGTGACATTGTAAGGACTGAACATGCCTCTTTCTGGTGTGAGGATGGCCTTCCTTTGTCCAAACACAAGGAGCGAAATCACGTCGCCTTGATGGAACGTAAGGCAGGATGAATTGACAGCGAAGGAGAAGGGGATAAAGATATATGAGATGGTGGCGTTCTCCACAGACGGCAGTCACTTCAGCAGAACGATCAAACCAAGAAAAAGTTAGACCAAGAAGATTGTTGGAGGTAAACAAAATCAGAGGGACGCTGAAGAAGTTTAGTAACGCCATTATAACACATTCACTCACACTTCCAGACGCGCACACACCGCAATTGCTGTATAACAGGATTAGAGCGCTTCTAAAAGGGAAAGAGAAAACACAGAGAGGCAGGCGCACATTCAACCACACGCAAAGCAGAAACATCCATTAGCAATGGACTTGCACACTTTCTCTTTCTCTTGTCCTCTTTTCACTCTCTATCTCATAGCAGTCACTCACCCCCCCCACCACCCCCACATGCTTATTAGTGCATATTTCTCCCTCTCTCACCGATTTCTTAGAGATATCTGCTCTTCAGATGCCCATGGCCGTTCTTACTGTCTGTCTCTCTTTTTTAACAGTTACCAAATGTCTTAAAAAAAAAAAAAAAAAAACTTGCATGTGCTGCTTTGTGTCCACTTATCTTATATTTAGCAAAAGAAATGGCAACTGAAGAAGAAGAGAAAGCCAGGACATTAATGTGGCCCCCCTGCTGCATCATCCTGAACTGCTTTTTCCTTGAAAGTAGCCCGTCTGGAGGGAAGGCAGCTGCACAAGCGTAAGGCTCACAGAATAAATCCCTTTGTAGAAGAACTTTCTCCCCCTGATATTACTTGTGTTGTATGTTTTCCATTGAACTTGTGTTTGGTTGGGTTAAGAAGCTCAGGTTTGCATGGTTCAAAAAAACAAGTATTGCTTTAAGTCCAGTCTGACTTAATGGTGTTAGCAGAATATCTGTAAATGCAGAGAAAATTTCCAATATTTTTATGTCATTAAAAGCATCAAAAATTAGGAGCATAACCATCATTTGTGGTTCTAAAAATGGTTCTGACGATTTCTTTTTATTCATAGAGTATTACTGAAGTCCATGAACTCTAGAGTAAAATACTGCATCATTTATTTTCACATGCTCAAGATACACAATATTAAGTGATTAAAATACATAGAAATGATAGTTTGAGGACCAATAAATAGAAATGTTTCTGTGTTGCTTGTAAACTCAATTCTCTGATCCAAAGTGTATTCACACCAGGACTGTTTGGTTCTGTCCAGAGTTTATTTCCATTAATGGTTTGATTCCTTTGAGCTAAAAGTTCCTCTGATCTGTGGACCAAAACAGGGAAGTCTGGTTCGTTCAAAATGAGCTTATTCTGGTTCAACCAAAACAGAGAGCACAAGCGGGCCAACCAGTAAGCCAAAGAGACAAAGGAGAGACCAGAAGAAAAAAAGGTTCACAGCAAAATAAAAATAACAACAACAGCAAAATGTGTGTGGAGGTGCAAGTTCTCTGTGACAGACGTATAGGTGCCAGAGTGCCGATGTTCCAAAAGTGTCCTCA
Source organism: Oryzias melastigma (assembly GCF_002922805.2). Classification (NCBI taxonomy): domain Eukaryota; kingdom Metazoa; phylum Chordata; class Actinopteri; order Beloniformes; family Adrianichthyidae; genus Oryzias; species Oryzias melastigma. The sequence goes on from NC_050512.1 coordinate 27,027,494, forward strand.
AAAATGGTTTGTTTTTGGGAATCCTCACCCAATCAAGCACAGTCTAGCAGACTTTTTGTTTCAATCGTGCCCTCAAAGCTCCTTGTTATTAACCTTCAGTAGAAAATCCCAAAGATGATGACGCTGACACTTGTGCTCAATCGGCAGACTGGTTAGCTCTCATTTAAAGATATATTTGATGTATACATAGTATACACTGTAAAAAGTGAACCTGGATCAATTAACAAAAGTTCTGAAATGTGTTACATTATAGTTTTAGTTTAATCAATATTTTAAGTTAAGGGTTTACTCAACTCCAAATTTTAATTTGTTAAAAACAGTTTTTAAATGTAAAAAATTACAGAGCTTTTGATAAATGATTCATTGTTTCACGTTTCGCATTATATCAACCACACACTCTAAAAAGTGAAACGTTGAATCAATCAACAAAATCTGTAATTTATAACATTTAAAATTATTAGTTTTAATCAAATTACATTTTGAAGTTCAGTAAAACATCAACTCTCATTTTAATTTGATGTAACTAATAATCTGAAATGTAACACATTTGATTGATCTAACATTTTACTTTTTTCAGTGTAGCTCATATATTTAAAAAAAAATAGTCTAAATGTAAAATATGGCACAAACGTCCGAAAACTTGCTTTCCGAAATTTACTTCTGGACAGAAATGAAGGGTTCTGTTGAAAAGTTTTAAAGTCCCTGTCCATCTGTAGAAGATGTGAGCACAGGTTAAATCCTTTATTCCCTTTTTTGTGCACTACAAACGGATGTAAGTCTTCACTGAAAATGTTTACAAAAGTTTCTTCTAAAAATGTAATGCAAAATGCAATCGGCTTCTATAACTAATAAAGAGCTTAATGTAATTTCTATTTTATGAAAAGTTGTTTAATAGAGTAAAATAAAAATCTTCATTCAATAATATAAAAATAGGAATACAAATAGGCGTATATATAAGAATTCTAACCTTTTTGGGCAATTTATTCAAATATGTTTCATAAATTTTATTCTGATCCTAAAAATTCCAAACTTTGTCATTTTACGTACTTTTGTTTGGTAAACCATAAAAACGTAAATTCTTTTCAAACAGATGTTCTAGTCCTTCAAACGGACAATTCTTTTGTCCTTCTTCCTTTCAGCAGGTTCACCCTTCAAACCGTTCAGATGTCATTTACTGCTCCATTAGAAAAAAACGGTCCCATCAGCTAAACTTAATCAAACATTTTCCAAACTTCAAAGACAAAAAAGTTCCACAGATTGTTCCGCTAGTTTCCCTTTAATTAAAAACTTCTTATCGGCTTCCAAGGTTGACAAATGATGGAGAATTTATTTATTAACACACCGAAAGAAGTTTAAAAACGACTTAGAGAGCAGAGCCATTTACATACCACTTCCAGATAAATGTGGGGACAGCTTCTGTCCTCTAATCCCAAATTATGTGAAAGTTCTCCAACTGTCTACAGGGACGCTGTTCTGTCAAGCTGGAGAAAAAGAATAGGCAAAAAAAAAAAAGCCAAACTGTTGTATTAAATTTTCCTACCAACTAGTCATAAGAGGATAAACTCCCTTCCCTTTTTTTAGGTTAAACTCTTAAGTTGCTTTAACTTTACTTTTCTTTTTGTCATTTGAAGCTTCAGTCGTATTTATTCTTTGTCATTTACGCACAGCTTTTAGAAAACCAGATATGTCACACAAAATGTTGTAGAAATACATAAAAAGTGACAAAAAAAGAACTGCTGTTACAGTGGGACAGAATTTCACAAATATTATATTTAAAGCTAGAATCCTTAAAAGTGACTTTTTGATCATTTTGGAATTAAATTTACAACATAATTGGCCACAATTGTAGAAATGTATGTTTCTGGTGGGACAAAAATCCATATTAGAGAAAAAACAAAGTTTGTTTTTTACCACTATGTGGCTCAGATTTGGAGGTTATCTCACTCATGACCTTAACTTATATTGAAAAGTTTTAAGTCTTTGTTTGTAGTTTTTGTTCCTAAATAACTTTGCCAAAAAGCTAAAGGAGACTGGCTTTTATTCACTCTCATCACTTCTAATCTAAAGCTGCAAAGCTCAACACCAGAGATTAAACTGTTGCCTAAATCTTCACATACAAAATCATAACTAGTTTTGTAAAAACTTTCTGCAACAAAATGGGTAACGCTTGTGATTTCACTCCAGAAATGTAGTATTTCATCATTGCACGTGCTTAATTCGCTGCAGGATGCCAGGGGTTTTGAGTTTGAGAGTAATCTGCGTCTCGGATCATCTCTTAAGTCACTTAAGATAAGGAAAGGCATGGTTTTTAGTCAGTGAGGCTGAGTATGCAAAATACAAGGATTTGAGGAGGAACAACTTGATAGAGGATGGTAGAGAGAGTACCTGTAGATGAAGAGAGCAGGGAAAAAATGCAAGTGCAAAAAAAGCCAGAAGAATAAGAAAAAAAGCTGAGTTGCAGAGAAATACGATAGAGTCGGGTTTAGGAGTGACAATAAATGAGATGGATTAAGGTGAAAAACAGGAATAAAAAGCAAAAATAGGACGTAGACTTTCAAGCAGCTACTTATAACCTGTTTTATCTTCATATTTAAAGGATCTCTTGTTAAATTTTATGCAGGTTGTGCTTAGAAATGCTGTCAGCAAAGATAATCCCGGGCAGGCTTTATACAGTAATACTGCAGGTGAAGCTGGAGTAATAATGAGGAAAAACACTGCATGCTGCAAAATCCTTTGCAATGCCCATCCAAAACAAGCTGGAACAAAACAAGTAATAAACACACACTGCCGCAGTTCCCCTAACTGTCAACTCTGGAAGTCGAATGCAGGAAGACAAATCTTATCTCACAGAAACAAGTGAAATAAGCACAGGCTCTATAGGAACTCATTATGGAGTGATGGCAGGAAATATTGAAATAATGAGCCGGCACAACAGACACAATGGCAGTAAAAGGAAAAGTAATTTAGCAGACTTGTTGTGGTAAAATTACTCAACCTCTCAGGTCACTTGATTTCACTTTTATTTAGCATGTAAAAAACAATAGTTGTTTTTATGTATGACTTCCTGTAGATCAAAATGTCTTTAGTTTTATGAAGTAATAATAAAATAGGAATTTTAGATAATGAACCGAGCTGTAAACATGATGCAGTACTCCATATTGCATTTAAAAATATTTATTTTCAATGGACCCCTTTTGATTTTCAAATTAAAGTTAGTGTGTGTGTTATTATAGACTCTCTTGATTTTATTCTGATTAATAAACAAAAGATCTGCCATTTAACTGCTTCTTTGTTTGTTTTATGAGTTAATAATTATTATTTAAGCTTCTATTTAAATTGCTGATAATAACACTAAATTTAAATCATATTTCATTAAGTAATTTTACAATCACCATTATTGATTCAAATTCAAACTTTATTCATAAAGGCCTTTTCACATGATGTGCTTTACAGGTTTAAAACAATTAAAAAATAAAATTATAAAACAAAAAATCTCTCTAACGTCTCACACTCAACAAAATGATACACAAAATTATTAAAACTCAAATTACAAACATATGTGGAAACCTGGATTGATGCTGATGTGAGGAAGTGATGTTTAGGGGAACTAATGTCACCGCCTGATGTTGATATTTCTTCTTCTAATTGTAAAAAATGTTGTTTTCAAAGCCTTGCATGGACAAACTCCTGCATACCATGCTGGCTCTCTAACCCCCGGTCCCTGAGGTTCTCGGAGCAAAAGCTTCCAAAACCTGCAATAAAACCAGAGGAGACTTCACCTTTCAAGATGTCGCTCCTCGTTTCTGGTTTCCATCCTTTTGTCACTACAACAGATAGACTCTGTTGAGCGTTTTTAAGGTCATGTCAAGACGAGAAGAGCTTTCAGTTGTTCTAATTTTGTTTATGATATATATATATATATATATATATATATATATATATATAATGGTTTTAATTATTTGTTTTAACTTTTGTGAAGCAGTTAGTGATTTTTATCTGTGAAAGATGCTATAGAAATAAACATTTACTTACTTTTTTTTAGAGATGTGAAAAGTATTTTAATGTAATGTACTTTTTAATGTACTAGGATTTTCAACGTTAACCCGTTAACGCACGTGATTAATCAAAAAAACTTAATGAGTTAAAATGTATTAACGCAAATTGATTACATCTTGCAAAGCAGCAAAATGGATGGTTCAGCCTTATTTTTTTTTGCCTATGCTATGGTCGCTTTCAAAAGAAGTAAATATTAAATCAGTTTTTAATGCTTTATTCTTGGTTTCTCATTTTTTTTTAGAACACTTTTTCACAAAAAGCGGACTATTTGATTTGAGGTCTGGCGCGTTGTCACGATAACGTCTAGACTGCAGAGGCAAAGGAAAGTGATATAAATTCTGATCGTCACAATAGTTTAAGAAATAGGGCTGGGTTGATTAAATTGATTAACTGATTTGAATTGATTTAAGCTTTTTAGATCAATAATCAATTCATAAAAATATAAATCAATTTAGCACATAAAGCTAAAGTCAGCTAGCTTGATGCGAAGATTTAATGGAATTTCCCATAAGACGGCTAATGCTAGGTCAACCTAAACATACATTGCTGACTAAATTTTCATCTTTATAAACTCACAGACATGAATTTTCCACACTCTTTTAAGGAAATATTTTTTAAAGTAACCGTTTGTGGTCTAAGACATCATTTTTTTTGCTCATACTTTCTTCTTCTTCTGGAATAAGGTGTAATGCTATAGTGCGATCGCCACCTAGTGGCCAAACTGAAACTCCCTTCAGGAAAAGCAGAAAAGTGTTTATAGTTTTAATAATCTGAACATTTTTGTTAGAACTTCTCCTTTTAAGAAACCGTATAAAACTGTATGATATTAACAATTTCATTATTTCACTAATACATTTTACAGAATGGGAACTGTATGGGATTAAAATAAATATATTCAAGACATATAGATTATTAATGTTTTTTTGTTTGTTTGTTTGTTTTTTTGTTTGTTTCGTTTTTTTAAGATCACAGACATATATTGAGCATCCACACTCATCAGCCAATCAAGTATTCAACCAGACCATTTAAAGTGCAGAAACACCATGTTTGTTTCTTATGGCTGTATGTCGACATATTTGTTTTCTTGGGGTAATACAGCAGATATAAAAGTCTTTACAGTTCTTCTAAACTAACTGTTAATGTGTTTTGTGCTCACAAATTACACTTTTAACAAACACATTTGATAAATTAAAAAAATTCAGACAGTAAAAATGAAGGAAAATTTTTCTCTCTGGCCTCTTTTTGTTCAAGAGCCGCAAATTGTCGTAAAATTTACCTTATAAAACATTGCAATTAATCAATATGATGAATCTGATTAATTTCTTTAACCGATTGAGAGCACTAGTATTTACTAAAGAGAAGGAGCCTTTGATAATTTGGTCATCCCGTTTCCGTTACTTCACGAGAATGTGTGATGAATAGAATTAGGAGATGTCACTCCTCCTTTCATAGTAGCTCCATATCTCTCCAGTTCTGCTTAGATATCGTGCTCTCTTTTACACTCCATCATCCCCGCTTTCATTTATGTTTTTTCTTTTTAGTTTTTGTGCTCTCCAACCATTTTCCTTACCGAAAGAAATCTTTCAGGCATGTCCAACTGGCTCTGGTCACCGCATGCATGCATGTCTCCCTGGAGGGAAAAACCATAAAAACACACAAAGATGTGCGGGCCATCTCACATTCGTACCTGCATGCACAAACACCTCTAAATAAGCTGTGAGTCGAGGAACAGGCCACTAAGAGGACATCGGACTTTTCATCACGGCCTTCTTCCCGTCCCCGTCCCCTCTTTTGTGTGTGTGAGAGACGAGATTTGAGAGAGAGGAAGATCCCCAAAGTAACATTATGGTTCCACGCCTGGTTATGTGCCACATAGGTCCTTTTTAGAGCACCCATGCCACCCACACCGACTCACACACTCACAGACAAAGTAAATTGGATAGATTTATATTACTGCTGTTGTAAAACTTTTCTCGAGGTCTTTTCTACCTTTTTTTTTTCTCTACAATGAAAAGAAAATCATATTTTATTTGTAGTTTCAAGAACATTTGCTAGTACACGCTGCCACATCGTCCTTTCCTCTCCAAGCCCTTTCCTTTTGTGAAATTAGTGCTTAAGCTTTTAGCTTCGACTTGATTAAAGCGGTCAAAGAGCAGCAGCACATTTAAATACGTTCCTGTCAAAGCTCATCATGTGATTTCTAAGTGAGCCTCAATTGGCCATTCAGAACACTTCAATATTTACTTTATCTTAAATAATTGGCACTTTTACCTTAAACTATGGAATCCTATGCCTATTTTTAGACTATAATATTTAGATTATTCTTTTCTTAGTTTATTAACTCCTGAAAATTGGCTTTTTTTTTGGTTGATTTGCAATTTTTTTTTCAGCTTGTTTTTTTTGTTTTCATTTGTATGGTAGTATCTGCTTATAAATAACCATAGCCGCGGGTTTAGCATGTACTTTTATACCACTTTCATTCCATATCTGTTGATGTATTCGAATACACCATATGTTTTTTAAATCTAAAGGAAAAAATTCACGAGTTATCTCTATGCAGTATTTTCCCTCTTGCTTCCTTGTGTGTGTGCATGTATATACAATAATTTAATTCAAATTTGAGTTTTTTTACATACAGTTATATGGTATTTATTTTAACCCTAAAACAATGTTTTTACTTATATTTTTGGAAGTAAATTGTGTCATTGTGTCAGGCCTCACATGTACTGGGACCTGAGTTCCACCTGCCAGTGATTCATTTGTCCAATGAATTGACAATGTAAATCCTTATTTGCGGGGGGTTAGGGACCGCAGACGTCCGCAAATATGCAGAATCTGCGAGTACGGAGAACCCGCCATCAGCATCCCGGCACCTCCTTCGGATGCAAAAATTTCAGACAAATTTTTGTGACAAACTAAAAAGAATCTGCGAATACGTGAAACTGCGAATAAAGAAATGCAAATGAGGGGGGAGGGGTGGACAATTATATTGCTAATTTCAGTATCTTAATAAGTTCATGTATTGATATAAAAGGAAAATATTAAATACAAAATTTAGATTACAAACTCTTGAAGAAACTCATGTGTTCTTCTAATGTGAAAATATAAATAAAATAATTATGTTGGATCTTGTAAAGAGACAAATAATAATCAAATTAATGGTCGCTATTTTGTTTTAATACAAAATAAAAAAAAGAGGAAGAAATCCCACATTTTGGAAACCTTCTCTTCATGTTTTCTATGTTTTTTATCACTTCATACCAGACATGAGTCAGACCTTTTCTGAGGACCTAGTCTAAGTGATAAATGACCTGACCTGAAAGGTGTGCCCTAACTCACCTTTCCCCATAAAGGTATGCTTCACTAACCTCAACCTTTGGTCTGAACTCCACCACCCTGCTGGTCATTTCAAAGATCCAAAAATAACTTTTTATTCCTCACACAGAGCAAAAATAAACTCTACAGTCCAACAGCTATCAAACTATAAAACATAATTCATCAGACTGCAGAACAATACTGATATTCTTTTGCCACAAATACTTTTTTTTCCTCATTGATCATATTCTCGTGACTCCATTATACATTATTCATTTTATTCCTTTGGCCCCTCTTTGGTCCCAGCCTCCCCTCCTCCATTTTTGTCTAATAAAGACCCCAACCTCATCCATTGTGTCTTCTGTTACGCTCCATGTCGGTGAATGTAACACTTATTACTTCTAAAAAGTTGCTCTTCGTGTGTTTATTGTCAATTTAGCTTTATGCAAAACTTGCAAAAGCTGCACTCAAGCAAAATGAAGATTCCTTACAAGCCATGTTTTTTTAATAACACAAAAAATCTAATAGCTAAAAATTTATTTGTTCTCTTTCTTTGAGTCTTCTTTTTTTCAATGTAATTTTCCCAAACTGACCTTGAATTGAACCATTTTAAATGTTTTTATCAATCATGCTTGACTGTTAAATTCTACTTTCTCTGGTTTTCTAACTAAAATCTCCCTTTTTTATTATAAATTTGGTTTTATGGTTTGAAAAATGTATTTAATCTAAAAACAAAACGTTACTTCATGACAGTAGTTAAGTTGGTGAAGGGGGTTTAGTGTTTACTAAATTATCCTCACGATGAACTCAAGAAAATAGTATAAATTTTGAGTAAAAGGTTGCTGTTTCAAATTCAGTTATCACTTATTTTTGCTTTGTTTTCATTTTGTATTTTTTATTTTTTATTTTATTTTGGTTTATAATATGTATGATGGAATTAATTTATGGTAAACATAGGCCAGTCCTGGGTGTCCAAAAGTCTTTAAGCTTCATCTGGCAGACAAAGATGAGACGTTCCTGTTTGTCCTCAACGCTAAAAAGGTCTAAAAAAAAAAGTTCCACTTCAATGAAAACTGTGTTTTTGATGCTTTAGGATGTACTTGTGGCCTTTTATTTGATGATGGAGGACATTTATGAAGAAAATGTAACCTAAAATGGCATTTCTGAGTATTTTATTCATTTTTTTTTTTAATTATAGGCAGACAAAAAAATAAAATGCTGTGTAAAAAGAGATTATTAGTGATATGCTGAGCAAGCCAAAAGCACCCTGCTCTGAACTCTCAGCAATGGGGAGGAAAAGAGGAGTGACAAAGTCAAGGCCCGGGGGCCTGATCCGGCCCGCCAGGTAATTACTTCTGACCCTCCAGATTATTTTATTAAATTTTTAGTAATGGCCTGATGTTACCTTGCGCTTTATAATTTTGACAAAATTTATTTTTATAAATAGTCAAAAAAAAGTTTGAAAAGTTTTTTAAGGTTTAAGTTGATTTATTCTGCAAAAATATTCCTGCCTGTTTTAATTTTTCATATTTATTTTAAAAAGTTACAGTTTTAAAGTTTTAAAAATTGGTATTCTGCTAGCTTTTTTAACTTTTTTGGCATTTACTGAGAATGTTTAGACTGGACTTTTTAGGCCTTTTTGGAATTAGGCTAATACTTACATGCAAGCTGCTTTGGCTAATTTAAGTTTTTTTTATGTTTTTTTGGGATATTTTGAAGTTTAGCTATTTTTTCATCTACATGCTAGTTGTTTTGACGAACCTGAGGTTTTTTTATAGCTAATTTGGCATTTAGCTAATGTTTGAGCTGGCTACAAGCTTCACTGATTTCAGCTTCAGCGTCTTTATCCATCAATTTCAGCATCTTCAGCTATCAGCATTAGCATCTTCAGTGGCCAAATTCAGCTTACAGCATTCACATTAGCATTATCACAGGTAATGCTGCATATCTAGTTCATAACTATGTTAAAAAGTTTTAAAAATGTAGTTTTGGAGTGTTCAAAAAAAGCTTATCCTGTTTGGCCTGAGACCTAAGGTGTGTTTTGGATTTTGGCCCATTGTGCGATTGAGTCTGACACCCCTGCTCTACTGCAACTCTGTTTTTTTTTCTCTTTTTTTTTGAGGATCATGGCTAAAAATGACAACTATAATTACAGCAACAGGAAACGGTTTACGATAGATCCAAAGATGATTGGATGAGTCTTTAAATACACGTGGATATCAAATATCATTTGTCAGCATTAGAAATTGTGTGGATTTTTCAAGTTTTCAGAGTTTTGGGTTTTCTTTCTATTTTAAGTTGATTGTGTACGTGCACAGAAATCTTTTAAGACTCCAGTACATTTAATCCTGTAATGTACTGTCCTGGTGGACTGTCTTCTCACAGCTGGAGCCACTTCCTTTATGACACTAACCAGAATGAAACTGGACTGATTTATATGAGCTGCCTACATAACCAATTAAATCAATTAAAATACAGTTGCTGCAAACGCTGCAGGCCTTGGCTGTTCTGCTGTATAATACAGTTCAGCTTTTCCCAAAACGAGCCTGTGAGAACACTGCGAGCGAGAACACTGTCAGTATAAACAAAGCTGGGGGCACACAGATGCCATGTGCTCCAAATGACTGCGCTCTCTCTTCCTCTTTTGCTCTCAAAAGCAAGAAGTAATTGTGTCTGGAGTTGTTTGGTTACTATGGTTTCTATGTCTTAAAAGTAAAAAGCGAGAGGGGGAGGAACAAAGCTCCAGAGGCTCGCATGTTTTCCACAACACTTTTGCTGTACGACCACTCAGGGTGGTTACGAGGCGCTGGATCCGTACAAGTATAATGGATGTGTGTGTTTTTAAGGGAGGAGGGAGCGTGAGGCTGAGATGCAAGTAAAATAAGAAACAACTGGACAAGCAGGAACATAAAGCAACGGGAGAGACAGAGCGGCCTCATATTGTTTGGAAGATCACTCATCCTGCATTTGGTCGCACACTCACGCTCCTGGAGTGTGTGTGTGTGTGTGTGTGTGGCAATTGCTGCAGACACTTGTCTTTCTCCCTCTCATCCTCCTCCTCTCCAGAGGAATAAAAAGAGACAGAGGGGGGGACAGCGAGGGGGTGATGAATGGAAGAAAGAAAAGTTAAAAGCACCTCAGCTATCTTTCTCTGTCTCTCATCATCTTTGCTGCTCTCTCTCTCCGTCTACCTCTGCGCGACCTTCAGGTGTGAAGGCTGCGTGCCCACAAGAGGATGAAGGACACTGTGAAAACAAGCGTCTACATCAACATCTGAAGAAAAACTGCAACGTCCCAAAATATCGAACCGACACCAAACTTTTCAGATATAGAGTAAAAAAACAAAACAAAAGAAAGGGAAGTCTGAGAAATATAACAACATATTTATGATACATCCTCTGTAGTCTCTGAACTCACCTCTGAGTGTGCTTATGACATCACCTGGTTACAATGAGACCCCATCATTAGCATTGATTTAATGCGAATGATTCAAAAAATATTTTAGCTGTCAATTTTGTTTAAAAACCCACCACTGAAAATTGTGTTTTCAATGTTTTTAATATGATCTTGCTGCATTATCTCACGAGGGATGACATATACAAAGAAACTTCATATTAAAACAGTTTTTCTGAGTATTTCTGAATCATTTTCCTCGTCAAAACTGTAAGGCTGGATAGTTCTGATATTGTTCACTATTTTTGTTGCACAGATAATGTTAGGTTGGGCTGTGAGGGGCTGGAAACCAACAGGAGATGGTGTAAACAAAGGGATGATGGGAAATGAGCGCAGGCTCAATGCCCACCAATGGTCCCGCCCACAACTCAGAGGAGAATTTCTATTGATCTACTGCTGCTCTGCAGATACTATGTCCTAGAATAAAAGACAAGTTTTTTTTTATTTATTTATTCATTTTTGGCTAAAAACTAATGGGAGCACTTTGAAAATAGATCAAAAAATGATTGAAGTTGAACATTTATAGAGTTTCTCCTGGTTTTTAGAGAGGCCTCTGGTGCCGTGCAAGATGGCGCCAGAAACAATCTGTAGCCAGAAGCGGAAATTTCTCAACTTTAGCCGGTTGCATAAGCGGAAATGTCCTAATCTTTAGGAAACCCTTTCTTAAATTATATTTTAAAAACTTTTCAGAACTTTTATCAGATTTTAAATGTGAATCAACTGTATCGTTCTGTGTGCAAGATGAGCTTCAAATGGACAGAGAACGTTAGTCGTTTTATTTCTTTTAAGTCAATATTAATAAGTGTTCAGATTTGTATAACCACACCTGTTTACCCGCGGAGAAAAAGCCAGTGAAATGCATTTTTTTTCTCTGTAAATCAGCTGATCATGTGAGCAGCTATGGTGAGTCGAAGGGAAAAAAAGTCAAAAGCTTAAAACGGGAGGTTGCAGTCGAGGACTTCCAGCTATTGATTTTCGAGCGCCATATTTTTTCTGT
>NC_050512.1:27039574-27039743 GCF_002922805.2 Oryzias melastigma
TTTGTATAACTACACCCGTTTACCCGCGGAGAAAAAGCCAGTGAAATGCATTTTTTTTCTCTGTGAATCAGCTGATCATGTGAGCAGCTATGGTGAGTCGAAGGGAAAAAAGTCAAAAGCTTAAAACGGGAGGTTGCAGTCGAGGACTTCCAGCTATTGATTTTCGAGC
>NC_050512.1:27039918-27040199 GCF_002922805.2 Oryzias melastigma
TTGAGTTTTTTGGACAATGTATTTCAGTTTATTATGACATTATTGTAAACGGTGTTGTTAAAAAACATGGAGTCCAAGCATTACTGCTAAAAACCGTTTTAAAGATAAATTAGCAAATTGTAATGCAGAAATAAAGCTAAAAAAGACATCAGACTACAAAAGGTTGAAGTTTATTAAAGAAAGAACTATGCAATTAATTAGAATTACTTTTTAACCATTTTTTACTGTGATAAGCAAATAATTTTATTTTAGTTTTTCTACATACTGGAATGTTTTTTTTC
>NC_050512.1:27040212-27057070 GCF_002922805.2 Oryzias melastigma
CACATACTGGAATGTTTTTTTCTTAAATTGGCTGTTGCAGATTGACTTCACACGCATTACTGGTTTAAAAATTCAGAATTTAGTCACATGCAGCTTAAAGACCCATTCTGATTAAAACAAAAAAATTGTGTTTTTAATTTGTTCTTGAAGCTTATTTTTTCTGATGATATAGGACACATATTATAGGAATAAGACTCAATTTTACATTTCTAGATATGTTTTAATTCTTATTGTTGCGAATCAGGAGCAAAAAAAAAAAAAATCCAAAAGAAAACAGAAGCAAATAAAAAAATGTAGTGTGAAAGAGGGCTTATTTGGGATGTAGGAAATACACTAGTCGGGCCTCAAGTTCTGTGCTCCAAGTTCTTAACAACAGGGAGGGGAACGGCGGTGGGGTTTCCCATAAATCAGTTAAATTTCTAATGAACAACTGCCCCAGAAGCACAAAAGCAATAGTTAAAATGCTACTGGGAACGCTTTTAAAATAAATCAAAAGATGATCTAGTCTTTAAGCTGATGACGGTTTACCATCAAACTTTCTAACCCATTTTCAATTAAATCAACAACAAATGCTTTTGTCACCTTTTTTTATTAAAAAGAATAAAAAAAATCTTTCAAATTCTTTTTTTTTAGCGCTTTACAACAAAGGAAGACGATTCTAAGTCCAGCTGCCATAACTCAATCTCAAGACTTTACATCAAAAAGTATTCATTTTTATAAAAGTTTAATCATCTCTAACAAAAAATCAAATTAAGTTTCATTGATTTTCTTTTCTTAAACGATCATCGATTTAATTTTAGCAAATATTTTTCTGATGATGGCAGAGAAGATAAACTACTTGTTTGTCAATTCGGCCTTAAAGTTGGAAAAATCTTTTCTCAGCAGCACATAAACCTTGTGAGTCATTCAGCGAGCAGAATCTACTCCGTTAGAGGAGTTGTTGATTGTGGTAGAAGTAAATGTACATTTTCAGACATCATAAATGCAAATCAGCGTATGTGGTGGCTGAATAGTGACTCACAGTATCCCCTGAAGAGCTAATTTCACCTTTAATGAAGGCAAAGTGAAGCAAATCACTCTTTAAATGTCAAAGAACTTGCTTGAAGCACAATAAAGTTGATCATAAATAAGTAATTAAGAAAGATTGAACCTGATTAAAGTTATTAATATTTAATAATGCATTCAGTTTTTTGTTACTACTGAGTTGCTCGGTGCACTCTTTTTGGTTATGCCAAGGGGCAAACTTCACTGTGATGTAATGAGTCGGTGGTTGACTGGATAATAAGTCTAATTATTACTTTGAGTGATCAACCAACGCCATCCATTAACAGACATTCACCTTTGGACAGGCGTCACATCTGTTTGCTGTTCATTGAAATTCTCTCTTCTGCGATGGTTCCTCTCGACTTGCAGACGGGGAGAATTCTGTTTGTTCATCATGTTAGTCACACACTAACACCAATGTTCCTCAATCAAAGGGGCTGAATGTGGCTTTATGATTAACAGCAGCTGCTGACTTCACCTCAGTAATCAGAAGAAAAAGCACACAAAGGGGCATGAGGAGAAAAGCCGAGTGAACGAGAATCTCTGATAGAGAAGAAGAAAAAAATGGAGAGATGGCTTTTTATCATTGAAATTGATGTGATATAGAACCATCTAAAAAATCTGGCGTCTGTCCACCTACATATTCCTTTTACCTCATGTCTTGGGAGATTTCAGTATCATTAAAATAGAACCAGGAGGACACCAAGCTTGGTGTCTAAAATTCCCTATCTCCTTGCGTTCTTCATTGACTTTATTTCACAAAATATTGCGTGGCGTTTTAAAATGAGTGTTCTGCAACAATCATAAAGTACATTCATTTTCTACCAATGGAGAAATGACAACAATCCTGTGTTTGGTGCATCATTCTCTGATACAATGGTCCATCACCACCATGTTTTTAGAAAACCTTTATTTTGAAAGTATAAGTGTTAAAATGATCACAGAGGAGAACAAAGAGAATTCTAAAGGGATTTAAAAAACAACCTTAACAGACAAAAAACAGTGATTATGTCATACCAGCAAAAAAAAAAATGAAAAAAAATAACCTTAAAATTAAATAAATGAAAATGCATTTTTGTAAATAATGTAACTTTTCCCAGGTCCAGTAACTCTACTTAAATGGAAATACAGAATTCTCTCGCGACATCATCGCTCACCTTATGCAGTCTCGCCATCTTCTTTTTCTGTGTATTTTTGCAATGTTTTTTTTATAAGCCGCTCTGTTTTTATCATCCTAACTGGGACGCAATTGGGAAAAAAATTGTTAGTATAGGTTGCAGATTTTGAACGGCGTGCACGTAGCGAGCTTGCAAAAATGGCGCAGTTTTAATGCACGCATATATTTTAATGGACTACTATGAAAATGTAATGTGTCGATCCCAGGCTGAAGCTGTAACAATTATTATAACAAAGGATATGACCATATAAGGAATGTGGGCATGGTTAACTAATAACCCCTGTTGCTATGGAAATCCAAAAATGTACTTTTGTTAATTCCTATTTAACAAACGTCGATCTGATCGGTGACCTCAGGCGAACGAAACCTAAAATGGTTACTATGGAGATTAAACTAACAGTAAAGCTGCCATTTTGAAATTAATTTATCACATATATCTCAGACTAGCTTTACAAAAGGAGAAGGGGGGGGGGTTCAGGGGTACGTCGTGGCTGATTAGCAAGTGAGGTTGGGTAAAAGGTGGGCACTAAGGGCGTCGATGACGCATGGAGGCAGACAGCGAGGGCAGTGATGGTCCGTAGATGTGGATAGTGAGGGCAGGTAGCAACTGTGGGCCATCTAACGCCGCTCACAGCTTTAATTTGCTGTAGACCCTGTCAATCAACCTCTCTTGTGCCATGTCTCCTCCACAGAATGAATCAAATCTCTAAAAAATGTGGTTCTCGAGCAGATCTTTGTTTTCAATTGATATTATTTTTCCAAATATTTCAACTTTGAGATTTTAAATAGCAAAAAATGTATTTTACAGCCTTAAAATATCTATAATCCTTTTTAGTGGATTTTAAGAACGTAACCCCATAATAAAAGAGGGACCACTGCATAATATTATTCTAAACATTACCAATAATAGCATAATTTAAATTTAAAATATGAATAAAATGCAGTTTTCTACCTCTTTTTTGTCCTTGAATGGTGTACCTGTGTACAAGGAGTCAACATGATTACTTTGTTTTGAAGGCAACCACTACTTTTAACTCAGTATGACTCTTGGTTACCCCACAAACTCTTGAAAACTTGCCTTTATGTTGTTTTCTCTGAAAGTAGCCTCTGGAAAGGACTGTCCGCTTCTTCACCTGTGCTGTCCCTGCTTCCCAAGTCATCAATATTAAGAGTGTTGAGGTGTAAAATGTTTTGAAGTGGCCCCAAGGCTCCAGGAGACATAAAACAGATGTTGTACACCAGTTTGACAGTTTCTTTTTTTTTGTTTTTTTTTTTTGAAGGGCAGGTTTCTCAAGAGGTAATTGATGCCAAGACAACACGGAGAGAGGTTTTTCCATATTGTTTGTAATGCAACACAAGACGGGTCCCCAAAGGACTTAACATAAAGGGCACTAAGTAACAGAACAGATATTGAATGGTAGGGACTGAGGCTGGTGACTAATTCAAGCTGGCTGCACTTGCCTTATTTATTCCCCCATAAAAGGGAAGCAGGAAATTTAATAAAATCTGTAGGAAAAATAATAATTGACAACAAAACTGTTTCTGAAAAAAGCTCAATATATGGTTAGTTTAGTATTTGCCTGTTGATCTTGCAATAACTTCTTCAAAAGATCATGTTCGGTCTGGTTTGCATGCAGTCAGTGTAGGTAGTTACACAACTCCCATTAGAACTCTCACACCGATATCCCCGCTTTGTAATTCTGACCTTTCAGGTAGACAGGGCACAGCACTATACATTACATGATTAGTCCTAATGACACATACATTGCTCTTGACTAAAGTTCAAACCCTCTTTAAGTGTGCATAACACTTTCTTTGAATTCATACAACTACAATCTTTATGATTCCCTCAAATATTTTATTTATTTATTTATTTATTTTCTCTGTTTTTCATCCACTCTGATCATATCTTTCTTCGAATCTCCTCTGTTCCAGAAACAAACATTTCTATGACTTGGCAGCTCAATGGTCAAATGGGCGGTACTCAGTTGGAAAGACCTGACTGGTCCATCCGACAGGCCACGCCCATCACCAACAGCCTGTGGTGACACATTATAAAACAGACTAGTTAGCATAGTCACAGTAGCGTTTTTGTTTCAGTGGTATCAGTCTGTTTAAAACATGGTTAGGAGTTACTGGTACTGTATTTGTGAATACACTTACCACTTCTAATGTGGCATACGTAGCATGTTGGAAACAAGTTCTAGAGTTACTTTGAACGCAGTTAACAAAGTCTGACTGACTTACAGACTTATCTCTGACTCTTTTGTCTCAATTAATGTGCATAATGCTGCTTGCATGAGATGCACATTCAAAAACATGTCTTCTTGAGTGCACTTTTAGCGTATAAAGTTTATACTGGACTGTCATTACTCAATACAGCCTTCTCAGAATGCCAAACTGGTGCAAATCTTGGGAATTTCACTCCAGGCTATTTCTTTTACAGCTTTTTAGCAATATATCAAAGACTTGGTATCGTATAACTCAGAACGGGCACGCACTTCATTGTTAATTTCTCCTTCATGATCAGTTTTTAAATGGTTGGAATTTCCGTAAATCAGTACGAAATCCAAGTTCTTGATTGGTCAAAATTTAACTGGTTTAGTTTTCAACGCATCTTTAACTGTCACGATTTGTATGTGCATCCCAAAAACAGACTTAAAAATGTGCGTAACTGTGTGTGGAAGTAAGAGTTTTGAATGTGTGAGCCTGAAACGCTCACAAACACGAGTTTACATAGACTTTTGTTGGAAGTGTTCGCTTAAATCCACGTTTCCAAAACTGTTGGAAAAAACAGCATCAATGCATCTTATAGGGCTGCACGGTGGCGCAGTGGTTAGCGCTCTCGCCTCACAGCGAGAAGGCCCCGGTTCGACTCCCGGCTGGGACCTTTCTGTGTGGAGTTTGCATGTTCTCCCCGTGCATGCGTGGGTTTTCACCGGGGACTCCGGCTTCCTCCCACCATCCAAAAGCATGCTTCATAGGTTAATTGGTGACTCTAAATTGCCCCTAGGTGTGAATGTGAGAGAGAATGGGTGTGATTGAGGCCCTGTGACAGACTGGCGACCTGTCCAGGGTGTACCCCGCCTTCGTCCATCAGCTGCTGGGTTAGGCTCCGGCACCCCCGCGACCCCAAAAGGGAAGAAGCGGACAAGAAGATGGATGGATGGATGAATTTACGCTAAGTGCATATTTTGAATGTCAAAGTTCTACATGGTCCCTTTTGAATACAGGCTGCCAGGTGTTGCTGCTTCTACACTTACCCTTTGCCAGATTTGTTTTTCTTCATACATTTAAATCTAATCAAGAAAGCATCTCAGCTGCCTTTAGAAAAAGACTAAGGTGCACCCCGAAGACCAGCCCTAACCGAATTCATTTGTGTTTTCTTGCTCTCTGCCACCCCCCTCCACCAGCACCACCCGCACCACCACCATCTTTTTCTAACAATCTCTAACAATCTTGCACTCTCTCTCTCCCCGGCGCTCTCTCTGGAGAGTGTTTAAGGCCTCCTCTCTGGATTTGCAGCAGACATATTGTCTTTTGCTGAAACAGACTGAGCACTAATTGGCCAGTGAGAAGTTTTGAGACAGCAAAGAGAATAGATGGGAGGAGGGAGTAAGTAGGGGGTTGGGAAGAGTGGGGAGGTGAAAGGGGGAGGGAATGTGTTGTAAAGTAAGAGAGTGAGTCAGAAAGGTTTGCAGGACTAAAAGTACTTTAAACCCATAATGGACCAACATCCAGACAGGCGCCATTTTAAACCTCCACTGCTGCACACACACACATGCACACACAAAATATTTTAAACACACTTTGAATTCTGAGTTTGTTGCACTCAGAGGAAAAAGAAGCCTCAAGAGTGGTGATGTTGCATTGGAAATTTAGCTCAGGCTTTTTCTTTCTTTTTTAGATATAATCCTGTTTCTACAAATAAAAATGTAATTTGTTTTTGCAAAGCTGTTAATGCAACAATTCAAAATGAGGTATTTGGTTATGCTTCAGCTGAATTGATTTAAAAGAATTTGCAAAGAAAGGATTGTTGAATATATTGGAAGGTTTTATCTTAAACGTTAAAGCTTTGGGCTCAGACACACACCGAGTTCAAGGACGGGATAAACACGAGTTATTGAATGCAAGTATAGTTCATGCTGTTCACACTGAACAAGCAGGGTGGGGCTTCCCCTTAATTTACCTTTTCTATTGGTGACTGGGATATGTCTAGCACCTACAGTTCCAAGAGACCTAACTTGAAATGCTAACGAGGTGCAAATCTCATGAATCTTTTTTCTTTTCTTCCAAAGCTCTAATATATACCTGGTGTCATGTAACTCAGCACGGGCACACAAAATAGTTATTAATTTCTTCTCCATAATTCATTTTCACAGGGTTTTCACTTCCACGAATTAACAGGGATATCATCCATGTGTCGCTACCAAATCCAAGTCCCTGATTGTTCAAAGTTTGATCTGGTTTAGGTTGGAACGCATACTCACTGGTCATGTGTTTTGTGTATAAAGCTAGAAACAGTAAAAGAAACTCGCATAGCTGCCCATAAATGGGAGAGTTTTGAACGCAGAAGCCCAAAATACACATTTACATAGACTTTTAACTGGGAGTGGCTGCTTGAACGAGCGTTGCCGAGGGTGGTGTTAACATGGGGTCAGACTTGAAAACCAAATTGACTATAGTAAACGGAGCATTTATAGTAGGTGTGTGTGACTAATGAGGATATGAATCATCAAATAAAAAAAACCTTGTTAAAATCAGTACATTCTGTACAATTGGTTAAGCCATAGTCATATGAATCCCTTAAATATATCCCTTGAATACCTATATCCCTTAAAGGTGGACATAGGTTGTCAATGGGAAAACCTGAATGGGGCACGCAGGTGGCCTGCAAAAAATATCAAGTTTGTAGACCAACAAAAGATCCTAACGTGCATTTTGTACATTTATTTTTCTACGGCCATGTTGCAAACAGGTTGTAGTGAACACTCATACATCACCAGGGTAAAGTAAGTGAGATGCAGGCAGGAGTGTTGTACAGATATATGATTTTAGTGTATATATATATATAAGTTAAATCAGCTGTGTTTTTTGTGGAAACCCACCGCAAAAACCAGAAGTGAGGACATAAGCACTGACTGTATGAGCGTAAGGCAGACTTTCATGAACCTAGCAACAAGTGAGGGCTAAAATCTGATTGGTTAGGAACTTTCATGTGAAAAAACAGCCTGACAGTATCCCAGGTGGGGTGTAGGGCTCTGAGAGAAGCTGACAGAACAGTTGGAATGATCTAAAATACATTTTGGACAAACATATATATATATATGTGTGTAAAAAATCTGTGAGTTAGATACTTCTTTTCAGACAATTTTAGGCCTTCACTGAAAGCTTTGCAGGCCCTGACGGTATATGCGCCACCGTTCACAAGCCTCAAGGCAACTACAAGACACACCTGCGCTCCTTAAAGAAGTTGCAGCTCGTCTGTGTGACCCCCCACAGGCCCAGACAACCTGAAAACCCGCAGCAACCGTTGTCATGTGACTTATGTTTCAGAAAATCCAATGGTTCACTGTTAAACTTTTTTTTTTTCTTTTTTTTTTTTTTTAGATCTCCAAACTCAAAACAAAGTCTTAACATTTTAACTCATTATTTGCACACCCAATAGGATAACAAATTGAACATTGATTTTTCTCTTTCTTCTTTATTGTTTGTTCAGGATGTGCTTAATTGATCTGCATCTTTAAAACAATCCCAAGTAGCTTTTGCTGCTATTGCAGCTTAAACTTTAAAACATGTATGGAGTAAATACTTAGTTCTGCAAAAGAAAACCAAACCATTGGAAATTAAACAATGCATAGGAATTTGATAATAAACACACACAAAAATAGATGTATAATATAAAAATGTTCAAAAATAAACTTTAACTCTGGAAAAGCCAATAAAACAGTAGCAATGTTTGGTGTAAGAGTTGCACATAGTTTTTCCTCACTTGACATTCTCTTGTTTGTGTTGCTGTCTTTGACCTTCTAGTTTACGTTCTCACTTTTGGATAACTATGTGGACTAAATGAGAGATTGTTGACAAGCTGGAGGAGATGACAACAGAGGAAGGG
Organism: Oryzias melastigma; assembly: GCF_002922805.2. Classification (NCBI taxonomy): domain Eukaryota; kingdom Metazoa; phylum Chordata; class Actinopteri; order Beloniformes; family Adrianichthyidae; genus Oryzias; species Oryzias melastigma. The sequence goes on from NC_050512.1 coordinate 27,048,549, forward strand.
ACGTGCATTGCTCAGCCAGAAGGCAATAACTTTGTGAATGTGAGCTTGAGATTAAAGAATGTCCTGTGATTGTGTTTACAATTGGAAATGGCTTTCTTACTTGAGAAAATGAATTATTATCAGCAAACAAGCAAACAATCTGCAAAGCTGCATGTTGTGTTTTTTATTATAATTAGATTTTGCATATGCTACACTAATATAAAAGACAGAGGACTGTTGCAACAGAAGGGGAAGAACAATGTCTCTCTAAAATCTTTCCAAAATGAGAGACTTTGTTTTGACATCTTGAAGATTTAGTGTCGCTGAAAACTCTGATCTGCTTCCATTTTATCAAGTCAAGCCAAATATGGTTGCTTTGAACCAGCTTCTATCCCAAAAAACTCACCCCAAATATTGTGTTTTGTCAATTTGAATCCTCGTTTGTGATCAACTTTCGGCCCTGCTGTCAGTCACTCTGGAGAACGTGTCATCAGCAGGTGCAGCTGGTTGATCAGAGGCACAGCAGGAAGGAGGGTTTGGAGTTCTGGTAGCTGCTCTTCTAAGAATAACAGAATGGTGACCAGGCACTTTTGCAAAAACACTATGTGATGGCTAGAAATAAATAACATGCATTAAGGTCATCATTTATGCTGTGAATTCAGAAAATTCCCACAGCTTTGCACATCTCGAGAAGATACTGAAATCCAATGCTTTTTTTTAGCTTTTGTTTGTGTTTACTTTGTTTTAGGGGCCATCTTTAAAAAGAACCAGGTGGCTATTTTTTTTTCTTTTCTTTTTTTTTACACCTTTAATACATTCTAATTAGGTAATTTAAATTTTTTTGCATTGATCACAGACTTGGCCTATTTGGGATGCATTTTGATAATCAGTTTGATAAAAACTATAACTTTGTTGGTTCTTTGTATTTTAGCAGCTCTACACAAATGCATATTAACAACTTTATTTCACATAAACATACTATGCCATAAAACTAGTATACTTTTTATTTGGTCAACAAGGCCAGATACATTAGTTTATTTTTTGTATCTCTTTTGAGGAACCACAATAGAATAAATAAATACATTTAAAAAACAGATTGGATAGCCAGTCACTTGCAGAGTAATTCACACTGAACTTTTTTTTTCTTTTTTCAGTAAGTTTCAATATCTAAATTATCATTAGCAGCAGATTTTAGAGCTACAAGTTTTTTAAGCATACTTAAGTACCAGAAAAGTAAAAAGTGTTCCAAAACAGTAGCAAATATTTAAAAAATTTGAATCAGAAAAATCCCAATAGTTTTTTTTGAGGTATTTTCTAAAATGTTCCAATTAAAATAATAAATTGAAATAACTTTACAAGGGATTTATGTATTCTATTTAGCTATTTGACATTATTTCTGTAATATAAATGCATAAATATGAAAAGTATTTGACATCAGTATTTTGAGAAGCAAATTACGATATTAATTACTGTATTATTTTATACCTAAAATTCAAAGGATGCACAAATTATTGTAATGTAAATTGTTGTTTTGAATACAAAGAAATATTTATAAAACTGATACTTCTGTAATGATAATCATTCATTCATTTTTTCTATTAATATATATACAAAAAACAGCCAATCAGTTAAGCATTAAATGTTGAGAAAAAACAACATATAAAAGGCCTTAAAGAAATTGCATACTTAGCCAAAACAAGCATTTCATCTAAAAAATATTTTTGTTTTACATATATATATATATATATATGTATAGTTTTATTTATTGTAGACAATTAAACATTTAAATGATAGGTAGTTATTTGGAACTAAATTCTAGAATTATGCTTGCTGGGATGATTTACAGGAAAAAATCATTTTTTCATCAAGTTTCTGAAACATAAGTGCATTTATGCAAAGTATGATGCATCACAATATTTGAATATTTAGCTATCACCTTGGCGATATTTTCTACTACTCTTTTTTTACCATGCGAGTCAACACCATCTGTGTTATTTAGTGCACATATTGATGGTCAGACCTCTTGCTTTCAAAACTTCTGTTGCCTTGACTGTCTTTTTTTCTTTCCACTGAAGTATTTCCTGAATTAAAATAATATATTAATAGTAGTTCAGCTACAATAAACACTTGAGACCACTTTTTGGCAATCTGTTAAATCCATGTTAATGAGGGTTTGCATCTGCAGTATAGATTGATGCAAGCCCTTCTTTTTTCTTTACACATTTTATATCGGACTGTTTATCCTTCAAAAAAAAAAAAAATCTGTATAGTTTTAAATAGAAAACACTGTTTTCGGTTAAATTAGGGCATTTTCTCCATTTCCTCCACCTGTTTTGTTTGCCACAACCTAGAACTTAACCTTCGACTTTTTTTAATGTTTTTTCCACAGGATGTGTGCATAATTGTTGAGCTGTGCACATGAAAACAACAGAAATACGTCAGTTGAAAGTTTAAAAAGCTAAAACAACAGAATTGTTTAGTCATTGATAAGCTTCACAGACATATTTTCCAGGCAGAGAATGTATAAAAATTACAAAACGGCAACCTAAAGACTGGATTCATAACTTTTTGAGAGCTCGTTTATCCATGAAGCTGACATGCTTAGATTAATGGGAAGGAGAGCATGTCTGAAATGAGCTTTATTCACTCTCATGCACATGCCCTTTGGCATTATGCATCGTCTAATTTCATATGCGGTGATTATTACAGCAGGGAACACTGTGAATAGTTTTGATTGGAGCCTGCAGAGCTAATGAATCGTCCTGCAACCACACAAAAGTCTCTGGGTGAGAATGAATTAGACTGACACCTCAATAAGTGGGGGGCCAACTACACACACAGGCTTAGACACACACAGACACATCCTTGTGCCGACACTTAAACACTTTCACATGAGAACATCCTCCATCTTGCACACAAACACGATCAATTTACACATATGGCATGGTATTGATCAGGCTCTTTGCTGCTCGGGTCCCATGCCATGGACTTTCAATTAAGAAGGTAAAGAGACACAGTGAATGGAGGAGTGAAATATGGATGAGACAATAAATGCTGTGATTAAGAAGTGTTCTATTTTTTTTTATTACTTTTCACACTCAGTGTTATTTGATTTAAATGCGAATCACTAGATACATATCTTCGTTTTCCTTTTGCTTGGCAAAAACATTTACATTACATCCCTTTACTGTAATCTTTCAAAAGAAACCTAATTAAGATCAAAGTTCAATAGTCTCTCCTTTATTGACACAAAATGGATATTAAAAAAAACTCTTTTTGTTGTGAGTTTTGCTTGGAATAGTCTATATCTGTATCAAAGTATTGTTGTGTCCTTGTCCAAGATACTGTGTTCGCCAGTGTTCAGCAGCAGCACTGTGTGAATGGATGAATGGTACTGTAACTGTAAAGAGCTTTGGGTCTTCTAAGAAGGTAGTAAATCACTAATATACAAAATACAATTCCAGAACAGAGGTTACATTCCATAAATACTCCACGATTGGTTGAATAGAATTATGTTTTAAGGCTTTAAATCCTTCACTATTCACTTTTCTCTGGCGGACATGAACATTTTCACCCTTTTTTTCTTTTGCTTGAACTCTCAAAGTTCAAATCTTAACCAAAAGGTTCTGTATGAAGATTTGTTCGAAGATTTGTATAAATTTAGCAAACTAAAGGCATCATGAACCGATAACACATTCTCACTCCCAACTCGTCATATGTGGACTTGTGGTTTGGGCCCCCTACGTGTCACTTTTTGATGTTTTGGGTGTCCAAAGCTCGCCGATTTTTGACTGCTGGTTGTTCCCATTGAATCAGGGGTCCCTAACCTCTGGCCCACGAACCGGTACCGGTTCAAGGGCTGATTGGTACTGGACCATAAACGCATAGAGGTTCCGTGCCCCAAAGGTTGAGGATCCCTTTTAGAAGTCTTCAAAATGGTATATTTGGGTTCTCTGCTATTATTACTGTTTTTAGACAAATCAATTTACTCGTGAACTACTAATATATGTATTGCCACTTTTATATTTAAACATTTTTGGAATTTCCATGTATACATGACAGATATACAGTATATTTTATGTGTCTGATTCTTTTAGATGGAGGCCTTGAATAAACCATTTGGGTTTTTTGCCTCTCCCTGCGCTGTACTTGACTTTATTTTTATGAATCCTTGATATATATTTTATTTGTGCTAAGCAAAAAAGATTAAAAGGACTGAGAGACGTAAACCTGATCTCTCAACATCATCCGTGTCTTCCATGCTTTGCTGAACATTTGCAGATGTATAGTTAATTATTTGATGTAGCGATGAGACTAAAAACTCCTCCCAGAGTGTTGAATTTACAGTATAGACACACTTTTGGATAAGCGTCCAGCGGAAACGCAACTTTGACTCACAAATTGCGTTAGGTGTAAATACAGCTTAATAGTGTTCTTTTCTCTTCTCAGTGATTAAGTTGATTTATTTCATGTTTTTTTTAATTCATTTTAATGATGAGAACAAATCTCTAAAGTGTTTTTATCAGTATTGTTCACTTTATGCAGCTACAATAGGACCCGATACCTCCATTTCCCACTTGTTGTCCTTCAGATGTTTCCTCGTTTTGCTTGGAGACTTCACTGCATTTTTTATGTATTTTCCATACTTCATCTATACTCATCAACCTGTTCAGGGTTACAGGGATCTGCTGGAGACTGGGGCCACACACAAGAGAGAGAGAAAAAAAATAAAAATACACCACATGAGCTCACACCCTTAGGGCTATTTAGAATTAGCAATCAGGCTAACATATACATGCCTTCACAGTGTGGGAGGAAGCAGCACTGCTCAGAAAAACCCACACGTGCATGAAGCAAACAATGTAAACAACGTGTTTTGAAGTTCATCAAAGTGTTGACTTTCAACTTAGCTTTTAAGAATTATTTATCTGCTTAGTGTTTTTCCAGAAAAAAATGGAATTCTTGAATGAAGCAAATATGTATGACCTTTTGTCTAAAGCTCAGTACATTCATGTTTTTATCATGTCTAAAAAAAACCAACATAACATATATCAAGAACAATAAAGTAAAGTAATATAACTTTATTAAGAATTAAATTAAACAGTCCTGACATGAAAAAACAGACACATGATAAACTTTAAAGAGTTCTATGGTTGCAACAGCTACTTTTACTCACCTTTTGGCCTTAAAAAATGTAAACTCCTTAGGTTTCTTTAATCTAATACAATAATTTATTTATATATAAATGTTTTCCCCATGATTTCAATCATGTTTGACACTTTCTAAAAATGTCCAGAATAGGGATGCAGGGTTTTAAACGTACCGGTAGCTGAAGCTTTAGCTTTTATGTCCAATATTTAAGTTTTAAGCACTGAAGGGTTGAAATCCAACCATAACATTAAAATGAATGTTATTAATATATATGTTTGTTTTACACTAATATTTTTCAGATTTTTCCAATAGTTATCAGCCAAAATTGTGTTTATAAAAAATTTTAACACTAAAACTGACAAGTTTAAAAAAAAACTATTGACCTAAATGGCCCTGACTTTTTCTAGCTATGTATGTATATTTTATTTTAACAGTGTTTTATCATTAAGATGTCAAACTTCAAAGACGCGTTTACTACCTTGAATGATCATAGCAGTCAAATTAACTCTTTAATACTATTTGTCACATTTTCTTAATATTTCTGCTCCTCTATTGTCTTTTTCAGTGCAATTTGAAGCTGAAACATCATTATTCTAAACCCAAGAGAGACAAAAATGACGTGTAGAAAATAAGGATAGCTACAAAGGTTGCAATGAATTGGTAAAGGTTTTGTGAGAGTGGAACACTCAATTATAGTTTTCATCCCTGACGTGTTTTTACATTTTTTTCCTCAAAAACTCTTAAATATTTTCAAAATAATCCAAAGTATGTACAAAAAAATGACTTCCATGGTCATTCTAATAGACAGAGTGTTAATGTGTCTTATTGAAGTAAATGCAAGTTTAATTTATCAACATGCTGTTTTGTTACCATTGTTATTATTATTATTAATACTTTTATTGTTTATGCTATTCTTATTATTTTATTACAAGATATTATTTTGAGACTTTAAAGTGAATAGTTTAATTTTACGTTATTTCAAAAACAATTTGACCCCTTATCGTTTTGCTCTAAAGAGGAATGATTAATATGATTTTTTTTTCAATTCCCTTTTTTAAATTGGCAAAAAGATTCATTTAAATTAGATGGGTAGTGAAAAAGAGATAAAATTACTTTAGAAGTATTTTGCTTAGTCTTCTGTAAAGCAGCTAAAGTTTATCTTGAACACTTGAGGAGACACGGCCACGTCATCCCCGTCCAGGTCATTGCACCGACTTCCTGTCTCTCAGAGAATAGACTATAAAACAGATCTACTTGTGTAAAAAAAGTCAAGAACTGCATTTCTATGCAGGTAAAATCTGAAAAAAAAATTTGTAACAAGCTTCTAGTCTGACAAGTCCAGGTTGAAAACTGTTCTTTTAAGTTCAGCTGTAGTTAAATCAGAACTCTTCTCTGTTGATTTTGATTTAATTTGAATGTTCATTATATTTTTTTACTATTTGCTTTTATTACTTTATTGTAAATGTTGTCTCTTTTTATATATATATTGTTCAAAATGTATTTAAGCATTTTGCACTACCTTGGGGATAAGTTGACTTGAATAATAAACTAAAGAAAAACATCATATTAAATAGGAAAAATAACAAATTTTAAAACAAGCAACCAAAAAAAAAAAAATAGTCAGTAATTAAATTTAGAATTAGAATTCCATAAATGTACGGTGTGGACTGACGAGAGAAACATGCAGACAATTGTTCCCTTTATTTCTTCTGTTTCTTGGACTTTTTATTTATGCAGAAACAATATAGTGGATCTTTTAAACAGTTTACATATCGCCTGCATTAACTTTCCAGTGACCCTAATCCTTACCCAAGACACTGGCACTTTCAGGAGACGGCCACTACTTCCTTTCAACCTGCTTACTTTAACCTTAATCTTTATATAAACATGCCCTGAGTTTGCCCCCGGAAATACAGCGTTGTTGAGTTCTGGAGACTTTCTGCCCCTTTGAGATTACAGTAAATAACCATGAGTAATGTCTGACCCAAGTACACACATATACACTCAGATTCACACACTTCATCCGTTGTCTGCTGATGGTGATCTGGATAAATACTAAATACACATGCACAGCAAGCATTTTTTCATACCTCCTGCAACTTTAATGCAACAAAACTGACCTCTATTTGAACTCGGCAGTAAAAAAGTGTGAGTGTGTCAATGTGTGTGTCCTCATCTGTAAGTGTGAGTCAGGGATTATACAAAGTGCTCTCCATAGCCAAGTCATGTCTCTTAAACCTCCCAAGCCGGGCCGAGGGAAAGAGGGTGTCTTTCATCAATAATTGAAGCTCAAGAAAATAAAAAAACAAAAGAGGATAGATGAAGACATTGGGGATGAAAGAGGACAGAAGGACATGGAGTAACGTAGATGCTGAAAGTAAAGTGAGAGGAGGATATGCAAAGCTTTAGATTGACGGTATGAAAGGTGTGACTCTAATGATGCATTCACACTGCATGAGTTGTATGTATTAATTATCTTTGTCAACATTATATTGAGTGTTTTGCAGCAACTCATCTAAAAGGTTAACTTGGTGCGAAACATCAAAGCGCTGCAAATCTTACTTCAGGCTTGTTCTTTCGCAGCTCTATTCCGATATGTAAAAGACTTAGTGTCATAGAATGTATTCATTTCTCCTCCATGATCACTTTCTAACTGTTGGCACTTTTAAAAGGACACTACCCACACGTGGCTACCAAATCGGACTCCCTGATTGGTCAAAGTTCAGAGGTTTGTATTGAAGCAGTCAGTGTGTGTTCAGTAAACGCCCGTTTTATAGAGCCTAAGAATGGACTTAAAACTTGCGTAGTGAGGCGCAATTGTGAGGATTTTCAACACAGAAGCCCAAAATATGGATTTACTGGCATTTCCATAGACTTTTCATTAAAAATGGCTGCTTGAATACAAGACGCCTTTGTCGGAGTGGGCTATATATACAAAACGTTGACAGTTGAACTTTGTCCAATCAGAGGCTTGGATTTGGTAGTGATGTATGGGTAGCATCTTTTTTAATTCATGGAAGTGCCAATTGTTTGAAATTGATCATGAAGAAGAAATTAATAGTTGTGGCCGACCACGCCTTTTATATATTGGAATAGAACAAAAAGAAAAGAACAAACCTTGAGCAAGATCCATGAGATTTGAAGCTATTTGGTATTTTGTGCCAAGCCTCTTCCTGCTGTAGGTACTGTATATTCTCCGGCATTGGGTGGTGAGTGCAGTGTGAACACTGTATGTTAAAGTGCACTCAAGAACCCGTTTTCCATGCACAGCACATGTCTGGTGTGTACACCAGTGCCGCCAGTGCTTAGTGCCGCCTTTGATACAGTAGATCACCAGATTTTATTAAATAGACTTAGGAGTCATGTGGGCCTCTCTGGAAATGTCCTTAAGT
>NC_050512.1:27057312-27070679 GCF_002922805.2 Oryzias melastigma
CATCAGTCCCAGACCCGACCACGCCACTGGGAGTGGGGCAGTTGCTCAGTTTCTCACACTGTGTGCAAAACTCCTCTTAGCGGAGCAGCGTTCAGTGCTGCTTAACCCACTTTCTTTGCTCGATCTTGCTAAAACCTCCAGTCCTGCGGGACAAAAGCAAAATGTTTCTGCCTTAAAACAAAGTGGTGGTGTCTCACACTCACATAATAACAATGATAATGACACATTTTCTTTTAAGGCGTCTGTGAGGTTGATCTCAAAGATCTGAGTGTACGGGCAGGTACAGTAGGAGATCAGTAAAGTATAAGAGGTTGAGGTTGGGAGTGACCTCGTAGATATTTAAGTAGTATCTGTTTTTAGACGTGTGTGATTGGGAACTGTTGGAGAACAGGTGTGATCCAGGAGGTAGAGAAACTCAAGCGTGATGCTTTCCTGTGGGAGACCAGACTGTAAGAAAGTTGCAGTCGTCAAGTCGAGAGGTGACCAGACGGTGAACCAGAAAAGCAGCAGTGTGGGGGGGGGGGGGAGCGAGGGTTTCAGATGGTTGATGTAACGGAGATGGAAGAAGTAGGAGGACTGAGTGATGCTGTTATTATATGAAGTGAAAGAAAGTGTCCCGACAAAGATGACACTCAGACTCCTGACTTGAAGGAAGCTTTGGTTAAAGGGTTTTATCACCTTTTCCATAAAAGTCCGCGTGAATAGTGATGGAACTAGCCTTTAGCTCCTTCAAAATTAATTTTACTGAGATATATTGGCAAATGAATTTATAGAAAGATTTTTTTTTTTTTTGTAGTCCAGCTATATTTATTTTAAGTGTTTTTTGTTGTGAACAACAATTCACTGGGGGAAGTAAGAGATCCCTGGACATTTATTAAATGCAGGATTGTGCAACATGTGTCATCATAGCTAAAACAGTTATTTATTTGCTTTGTAAACAGACTGCAGCAAATCATTAGTGTTGTAAAAGCTTTTCAGACATGTTTTGTGATTTTAACCAATTGCAGCTCTGAAGTAACCATTTAGATGCCTCTCAGTCTGTGACAGAGGGATGATTTGACTACATGAAAACAAAATATCCACTAAAGTCCCCCTCCAGTGGAAATCATGTATTTTTTTTTTGTTTTGTTTTGTTTTTAACATTTTTGTGTGGCATTTTCCTTATGAAAGAAAACAAATGTAATAGGAAATCATGTTGCTTTTGCATTTCTGAGTATTTCTCCTTTTAAATCGCTGTCAATCAAAGTCTGTCACAAACAGACTTTGTTTAAATGAATGATCTTTTTTACATCACGACAGCTCTGCTGCACATGCACTAAACCCTTCATCTGGTCCGGCTAGTGTGTCTAGTTCAGGTTCTGGAGAAGAGCTGAAGCTACTCAGCTCAGCTCCAAAAGCCACGCCCCCTTAGAGGAAATTTTGGAAACAGAGGCTTCAGATCAACATGAAAAATTGCTTTTCAAGACATTTAGGTTGTGGGATTTTGGTTAAAAATGTCATAATCATAATTAAAACACTACTGGGAACGTTTCTTTTTTATATTTAAAAAAATGTCATGGGGGACTTTAATTTGTTTTAGCAATATTCAGATATGTCATAGATTATTAGCTGTAATGAAGAGTTGTTTTGCTAGTAAGTTCCTAACTACAGTTCATTACAAATGAATCATTGTTATTTAGAGGTAATCCCTAATTTTACAACAGTACCATCTCAGAATATTGATGCATTACCTGACTAATGCTATACAGTATGTTTATGTATTTTTTTCATATTTATATATGGCGTAAAATATTACAAAAAGATTAAAAAACAGCTGTCCAAAGTAAGTAATAATAGCAAAGTATTTAAGTTAGTATAAGGAATAACAAAATAAGTTTGTAAAAATAAAAGTAGTAAATGCACAGTTGACCAAAAGTCTGTCTTTGTCACTTTAGTCCATAAAACAGAAAATAAGGACTATCTATTTTAAAAATAAGGAAAGACTTACCGAAAATAAAATTTAAAAAAAAACAAAAAAAGTGCTCCTTAGTAAGGCTAAATTTAAAATGTAGCGCTACATAATAAAAGCAGTTAATAAACAACTCCACCAACAATCCTTGGCAGCTGCATTACTGTCCAGGAAAACTGAACCCACTCATTTATGGTAAATTATTTAAAACTGCATATTTAATAATTTTACTAATTTCGATTAACCCCTTCATGCCTAACACCAATTATATGAAAAAAAATATTTTTCACTTTTTTTTCCCCATTGAAAGTGGTGCTAATGTTTAAGTGGGACAATGAAGAACATCTATTACAGTTAAAAAAAGAAATATGATGTTGAAGCCTCCACATTTTTAGCATCCAAGGAAAAAATGTAAACCATTGAGTCACACCAAGTGTTTCAGAAAAGACAAAAATGTTCACCATGAACCAATTTCCCAGTAAAAAACGGAAACGGTTCCTAAGTATCAATGGGAAAAAAAGAAAATTCAACAACGAATACCGAAATGGCAATTAAAGCAAAAATGGTTACTGTGTTAAGGACAGTCTTGTTCTTTTGGTTTTTTCTCTAACTGTCCCTTTCTTTCTCACTCACTTCCCTTCATTTATTCTCATATCTCTTCTCTACAACACTGAAGCATAAAGGCTAATTGGCATCCTCAGTCGGTTAGTTTGAAGGCAGAAACATGGAAATGTTCTCAAACTCTTGCTCTCTATTGGCAGAATTATTTCTGCACTGTGTTAGATGGATTTATCTGAAGCTAATGGCAGCTGCTGATCTGCTTTAAAGCGTTTTTCTATTGACTTTCTGTTTTATGAAGTTAATTGATGAATCTGTCTTGGATTTTAAAAACCTCTTCAATAAAGGAATGTTGTATGTTTAAGCGGTGTTTTCCTCCGTTGCACAGAAGTCTCAGTAGCTTGTTATCACCTCAAAGAACTGTTGAAGAAATGTGTTTTTGTAAGTGGAAGGGACATCCATGTCATAGAAAGTTCTAAGAAGTTTCCCATGAAACCTTGTTTTTTAAATGTTTCCTCCTTATTTTTTATGGAATAATCTTTTTGTTGACAATGATTTTTTTTCTTTTTTTATTTTTAATAGTTAATCTGGTTTAGAGTTGAGAGATGAGAATCTTTCCAATAGATGTTGCATTAATGTTTACAAGGCTGCAGCAGCCAATTCCCATTTTTTTATTTTTTTAAGAATGTTATAGCGTAGAACGTTAAAGGAGAGCATATAAATGTCTTTTTGGTAACACTTTATAAAAAGATTCTTTAAAAAGCTTTATTAACACATTAACAAACATTATTCATGTGTTTATAAGGTGGTAGTAAGACATTTATTAGTAAAATAAGCCGATTAAAGTTTATTAACATACTTAATAAGAATTATTAACATCTAAAGTGAGACCATTGTCTACATAGATCATATTAATAAACTGCTTACAAGCTAAACAAATGCATTAACTATCTTTGTTAACATTATCTTGTTTTTATTGCAGCACCTCATCTAAAGTGTCATTGTCTTCTTTTTCCTTTGGTTGGGGACATTTTTAATCTTACAATGTATCTGAATGAAACTGTCCATGTAGAGGTTCAAATGTATCAAGAGTGTCAAGATTTTATTCTTTTTAAATGGTGTGTGGTGTATTCTTGTATAGTGCTTTCCTTTTTTGTTTAAGGCCCAAGGTGCTTTAAAGTCACACAAGAGAATATATATATATATATATATATATATATATATATATATATATATATATATATATCCTAAATAGGCCTCAATGAGCAAAATTATCATGTAATGTACATTAGTATATATATATTAAATGAGATCATATTAGATTAGAAATTGTTTGTTTCAGGCAATCAAGAAAAAATAAGCAATACAATCATTTAACAGAAGTTTACCTCCATAAAGACATGTCAAACACGGGATAATTAGACATTAAGGGATTGCCTGTAATAGTGGGAGGAAGCGAACACAAATAATCCCACCCAAACTTGACCTTACTATTTTCTTTACGTGTATTATCAATATCAGGTTCATAACTTAAGATCAGATATTTATATCTTTCCAATATAGATTCAGGTTATTATATATCCTCAAGTATCCACAAATCACATGACTATGTAAGAAGATATAACACTATTTCAGACTTTGTCATTGCATTTGCAGATCTATTATCAAAATTCTGAAAAAAAATGTGCCCATTATTTTTTATTAGAAAATAAAAACATTGATATAAATCAAGTATATATGTATGTAGATTATTTTCCATTAGAAAATTAATTAATGTAAAGCAAGTATTGTTTTTTTTTAAATAGGAAAATCATAAAAATAAATCAGGTAACACAATTGAAAAATATGTGCTGATCATTTTAAATTAAAAAAAGTCATCAATTCGAGTCAGTAATCAAAAATATGTGCTGAATATTTTCATTATAAAGAGAACTTTTTTCATTTTTTAAATTTATTTTACTCTTCTCTCCAGTTATCTTAAAGTTCTCTACATATATATGTAAATATGTTTTATTAAAAATGTTTTGAAGAAAAAAAATCATTGTAGGCTTTTATTTTGTAGTTTGTTTTTCCTTTATTTTTTTTCCCCTTTTATTGATCCAAAGAACGATCCAAACTATGACTCTAAAACCATGACACAATCTGAACTGTGAGTTTTGTGATGCATTTCACCCCTATAGTATAAAAGTGAAATAATTGTAAGAAAAAAATTCTTTAGTGCATAGACACAAGCACGTTTCACACCTGAAAGAGTCTCACAGTAAAAAAATGCAGGATTCACAAAACTCTAAAACTTTTTTTTTTTTACTTTGTAAGGAAATCCAGACAGTAGAGGCATTGCTGAGTAAAAGTAGATATTTTTTTTCTTCAATTGATGCACAACTTCTTTATTTTTTTCAAATGCACCTGTGCTTTAATGAATGAGAAAATATTTCCTTTTGTACAGGAAATAAATAAACAGGCTCATCTGTGAAGGTGTGAGTGAAAAGGGCACACAGACTGTGTATTTGCAGTTACACTGTTAAGCTCAGCGGTGAAGGAGTGATTGCTGTGATAAATGCATGCATTGCAGCCAGGTGTCTTTGGAATAAATCAAGCATGCTACCATTCTGAGCTTGATGAATGACTTATCACACTTAGAAATGCAGATACCAGCAAAATGTAAAAAAAAAAAAAGAAATGTTGAAATAAAAGGATGCAGATTCAAATGTGGAAATGATGGGTTAGAAATGTACAACTGACCTCAGTATCACAAAAAGGCATAATTAATGATTATATTTGTAATTAATTGTCAAATGCGATTGGAAGGACGTAAAGAGAGAAAAAAAAATCACATTTTAAATTATGATATTCCTGGTGGAAGGGGAACTCAGAGTTTGATAAAAGCAAACATACTGACAGGAAGTGGATGCACATTTAAAAATAATGATTCTTTGAACTGAAACAAAGCAGAAACAAAAAGCAATGATGGGAAGATCATTGTCTCCAGGAATTCATAACCATTACGTTTTATGTGAAGTCAGCCAGTGTCTGCGTGAGTAATGCAAGCCATTGATTGACCAGTGACCGTAACCATGTTTTCTAGTTTGAGATGAAAAAAAATGCATGAAGCAAAGCAGAGATGTACAATGCAGACGTGCAGATGCACGTGTCTCAAAATAAAGAATAGTTGTGAACATTTCATAGGGGTACTGTGTGGTTACAGCAGTTTTACTGTGATGAAATCGTTGGTGTACTGTCAAGGCCAGCAAAACCTTCAGTGAAGGCCTAAAATTATCTGAAAAGTATATAAATCTCAGATATGTACACATTTGTCCAAAATATATTTTATATCATTCTAACTATTTGTCCGCTTTTTTCAAGGCCCTACACCCCAGCTGTGCTGCTGTCAGATTGTTTTTTCCACATGAAAGTTTCTAACCAATCAGATTTTAGCCCTCTCTTGTTGCTAGGTTCATAAAGTCTGCCTTGCACTCATACAGTCAGTGCTTCCGTCCTCATTTCTGGTCTTTCCATAAAAACCTCTGCTGATTAAACCATAGCCATATATGGATGGAGCGTATTGAAGTAGATGCAACCAATCAGAATCTTAGTTAGAGTCTCAATAGCTTCATGAGGGCGGAAGATGACATCATCACCTCTGATTGGATGGTCAAAGCTCACGCTACTTCTTTTGTTCTTCAGGGCATAGGCAGTAGCTGCACCGGATTTTTGTTTGAATTACTCACAATAGAAGAAGGCGAATAAATTGATTTAGTTGTGGATTTATTGTGTAAGTCGTTCTTAAGATGGATTTTTCTGGAAAAACTGGGCATCGTCAACAAAGCCATTATGTTAAGGTTTTTTGGGGGGTTCTTCAAAACAGGCCTCAGATAGGATGAATATTTCTTTGACATCAAAAGGACTAGTTAAGTTGGTTTAGGCTTCTGTTAAAGGCCTTCTCAGTAGAGTTTTGAGAACATGTCCCAGAGGCCTTGAGACAGACTTAAGACTCTAGAGAGATTATATCTGAGGATAAGACTGGAGAAGGTGGCTTGGGAGGTCTGGAAATTTCTGCTTACAATGTTGTCACCACAGTTAAGTGAGGATGTGAGGTAATCCATGGTGGATGGATTCAACCTAAATCAAACTCTTTTAATGCCACATTTTGATATTCTCTTTTATATGACCTAATTGATGGTTTAGGAAACACATTATCTTTGAATTTCCACATCTAAGCTTTAAGCTCAGGCTATACGTTAAACATACAACTGACATGATGTGCAGCAAAAAGTTAGACATCAAAGCATCAAATGATTTGTATCTCAACTCCCAGGTGGGGTGTAAAAAAGCTTGTCATTATTGATGCCTTTTAATGTCAGAACTAAGCTCTCACTGCTGGATTCAGACGACATCCCATTGTTGAAAAAAGCTTCAGAACAAATTCAACATGAGAACTGAGCATTTGGTTTGAATCAGCATTCTTAGCTCTCATCAGCATCATCGTCATTATTAACATAAACCTCGCAACTCAAACAGATTTTTGTCGAATTTATAAACAGTTTTTTTCTCGAGGAAGTGAGTGGAAAGTAAACTGTTGTATTGAAAGCGTTCATGAATGTCAGAGGTGTGTATATTCAGATGAAACTAATGCCTTGCTGGGAAGCTGTGCTTCGTTAAGGGTGTTTGATAAAAACCCTCACTCACTGTTGCTCTTTTCAAGATTTTTTGTCATTTATCTTTAGGGAAAAGTTGAGTAAATGTGCGGATTTAAACTTTAGGATTTAGCTCCATATCAATTAACATTTGTGCAAAAAATTGAAAGTATGTAAAATCTAAAAAAAATCCCTGAAGGAAAACTCTCATCTCTCTCACACACACACAAATATATTTATTCATTTTATTCCTTCTGTCCCCTTTGATTTTCACCAAAAACAATAAGTTTAAGTAATTTATTGTTGTGTGCTATAAAAATGAAACAAATAAATTATATATATATATATATATATATATATATATATATATATATGGGGGGGGGTTGTATATATAATGCATAGATGCTCAATCTAAATTTTGTAGTTATGTGTGAGTCACCCAAACATGACTATAGTGACCTTGAAATGTAAATCATATCAACAAATCAAAATAAAATGTTAGGAAAAAAAAGAGAAATATAACACGGGTGTCTGCATCCTGAGGCTCATGTGGCTCTTTGCCTTTAAGAACAGGTATACAAATTTGAATAAATATCAAATTAAATTAAGTTAAGCATATATTCTAATCTATACTGCACATTAGCATCTAGTTGTTGTCATAATGATACAAAGTGTCAGGTCTGGCTTAATTTTCTGGCATTTTTTATAAGGAAAACTGCAACAACAGGAAGATCTTATTTTGTATTTTATTTTAAAAGGAACTTGTATGTACTGCTGTCAAAAGTAAAGAAGTTACATGTGTTAGTTAAAGAAAAATATCAAAACTATTGTACATATCTGTTGGCTACATTTTATAAATAAAGAGCTTATGGGCACATAAACTTAAAGTGTATTTTCTGAAAGATGAAGGGGGATTTGGCGGCTCTCTCTGGGTTTTGGTTTGTAAGAAATTTGACCAAAAGGTTCCCGACCCCTGATATAACGGGACATCCAGTATTGTTTCATGCCACATAAAATTTGGTTAAAATGATAGTCAATTACCATCATCCATTAAACAACGCCCCATAGTACCTACCTTTTCTAGTTTCAGTAAAAAAGAAAAAAAATCAGAAAACAAAAATGATTTCCTACAATCAAAATGAAGTTAAAAATCGAAGCACAACTGGAAGTCGATTTTTATCCATCATTTCACATGAAAGTAATTCAAGATATCCTCCATACTAATTATTAAACTTTTTAAATATGCAGACAATGAAGATGCATTTACAAAAATTAGCCATATCCCATATAACTTTTCCGGTTTCTTATTGTTGTTCGTTTCTTAACATTACAATTTAATTATTTTATTTTCTGTTTTGCCTTTTTAATTGTTGTTTTTGCATTGAGTGATTTGTTGATTTGCACTTTAGGGCCACCATAATTATATTTTTATATAATTCCAGTGATAAAAAAAAGAATAGAAAATACTTCTCAAGTCCCTAACAAACAAGTTGTAGCGAACACCCTGTGTGGTGTTTATCTGTCATGTTGGGCAGATGGATCTCGCTGAGTCATTTGCCCTCTTTTACCGTATGTGTGTCTATGCATGTGTGCGCTTTGCACATGGATGCATTATGTCAGTATTGTGCAGATTTTTGTTGTGCAAGAATTTTCAGAAAAAAATGTTTTTCTATTTTTTAAAAAAAGAGATACCTCTTGTTTTCAAATTTACTTTTTATTCAGTAAAACAAAAACAAAAAATCAGGAAAATGCAAAAAAGTTTGACAAATTACACAGAAATGCACAACAAAAATCTATTTTCATGGCGATAAAAATATAAAAAAGTGGTATGTGAGGCAGGTAGGATAAATAATTCAGAAAGGATAGTGAGAAAAAGATGAAGTATGTAACTAATTTGTGCATATTTTTTTTTCACTCCTCCTTTCTGATCTAATAATAACCGTCTATTTGCATTTACAACACATCCTCTTCCCTGTGTGTGCACGCCACACACACACGCACACACACGGGTGATACACGATCTGCCTGTAATGTTCTTAATGTGAGTTTTAGAGATTAGATGATGGAAAATGCCAGAAACACACACACACACACACACAGGACCCCATACCCCCTAGTAGCAACAAACGTGTGTGTGCGCTCACGTGTGTGCGTGCGCATGAAAAAGAAAGAAAGAGAAAGAGCTCTTGACGTTGATGGTTTACAAATGCAGACAAATGATGGGCAAATGACAATTCCCGTAATCGTTCGCCCTCAACCCCCCACCTCCACCACCACCCCCCCTCCCTCTGGCAATACATCAGTGAGAGTGTGTATTGGAGCGCGTGCTATCCATCAAAGGACAGTGGAAAGAGGGGGAGTCCCGAGCGTCACATCTGTCTGGGAGGGCAGAAGGAGGTAGAGATAGTCAGTCAGGCAGCGGCACTAAAAAAAAAAAAAAAAAACTAGATAAAGATTCAGCTTCCTCTCAGGCTGTCTTCCTCTCCCCCCGTCTGTCCCCTTTCAAAAGATTTCAGCTCTTTGTGGCTTCTCTATCTTCTTTGGCATCATGATTTGTGTTCCATTACTGTTCATTGTTCAGACAAACCTGACACAATGAAGCCTACATTATGATGCCTGAGATATGAAAACACAGTTCAGAGCAGAGCTGTCTGCACAACTGGCAGCAATCAGTGAAAAAAGTTGATTTTATCTTCTTTTTTTACTACAATTTATCATCTTTGTGTATCAGAAATGATACAATTATCAGTGTGTTTTGCATAAATCAAAATCCTAAAATAAACATAGTTTAAAACTTGTTTGTTATGAATTGTTGAGAGTATAAAATGTAGAGTGATATACAGATGATTCTTTTTTATTATTCATCATATTTGCTGTTCAGATTCCAGTGAATTTTTCAAGGTTATTATGTAGCAACAAACACATACTAATATAGTCATGTTGAATAATGTATTTCAATATTATTTAGAGTTGTCATATAAATGTCATATTTATCATTATTTTCATTTCTTTAAATGCATTTTTTCCTGATTTTTTTTTAAAGTTTCATGCAGATTTTGTTAAAACATTATCATTTGATTGCATCTCCTGATAAACTTCACAGACATCCTCTGATATGTCAACCATTAAAAGTGAAGTTGAATGGAAGGAAATGAAAAGGACAACACCTTTTGGTCAAAACCCCGTCACCTTGTACCACAGTGGTAGAATTTCTCTCTTCACACCATCTTTATAATTTGCAATTTTGTGAATCTGTTGCAGGACTGCAACAGAGGTGAGAATTTAAGAAATTAAACTGCTTTTGCTTCTTTTCACTCCCTGTTGGACACTTTTTTGTAATCTTGTCCTTTTTTCTTTTATGTGCAAAATAATACATCATAATCAACTAATTCTACAAAGAATCTCTATATTGTGTAAAGTTTTTGTTCTAAAACGATTACTGAACAATTTTCTACAGTCGAGTCTTCATTCAAGTAAAGTTCCAAGTTCTACAAGCTAGTTTTGTTAGTAGTTTAAGCGTAAAAAAGTGGATTTTTTTGTTTTTGATGAGCAATGTTCTTCATTATTGCATGCTGCTCACACCAAACATGTATGCCGGGATTATTACTTAGTAACAAAGGGGCAATAAAAGGGGCTGTTCTAAATTGCTGCAATTCACCCTGAACAGAGGCAGAGCGAGGGGTCTTTGACACGGTGAGGAGGACACGGCTGGGACAAAAACATCAAATTAGTCGCGGAAAAAAACGTCACAAAAGGCTCCTTTGTGCAAAAAATAAAAAAGCTTCGTAAATAATATAAAGACACAAACAAACAACAACAAAAAAATCAGTTTATGAGTCCCGATACATAAGACTAAATGTGGGACAGAAGACTTTAAGATTATGTTCAAACATGTCACCGTTAGACATAAAAGAATTAAGCATGCAGCAGTGAAATTGCACAAACACAATCCTAAAATCTATAAATTACTTTCTTTCTTAAATAAACATATCGTATATGACATTATTAATATTTTAAATTAATTAAAATTAAATTAAATAAAATTATTTCACATTTTATTCTCTTTTAAATATTTTTTCCACATTTTTAGATATTTTGCATTTAATTTAGTTTTGTCAAGGAGTATGCTCCCTGCAAAAACTCATTCTTAGGAGAGGAAAATACTTGAAATTTTTACTTCCTGTCTTGAACGAGAAATGATCTTATCAAGAAAGATTTTCAATTGCAAAAAGAAAAAAAATCCTTAAAATAAAATTTCTCTGTTAGAACATTTGTCTTATTCCTTTGGCAATTTTTTTTTTTTGCCTATTTAATAATAATAATTTTTGTAGTGGTCTGAATTTAGGTTAGAAGTTTACAACCCAAACATGAGATATATTTATGGTGATTCCAAATGTAATCCATAATTTAAAGGAGAAAATAAGTGTTGCTTTTTTCCCTTTTCCTTGCTTTTCCAAAGCAGACTTGGAAACTGAAGGTGTAAAACTGCCATGAACACTTACGCCGACACCAACATTTAAAAGTACAAATGAATTATTTAGCAGAGTCTCGGTGCAGAACGCTGACGGTAAACGTCAGTTGCGTTTTTGTTTGTTTGTGTGATTCTCATTTGCCTTGTAGCTCATCGTTTCTGCTGTGCACGCCGCACACACACACACGCGCACAGACCCAGAGGAAGCAATAACAATCAAATTCCTCCCCAGTCGTCCCTGACCCCTCCCCTCTCCCCTTTCCGTGCCATCCCTCCACCACCACCTTTACCCATTTCTCCGCCTCTTATCTTTGTCCATCTAATTTTATGAGTGTCTGGGGAGTTTGTGTTTGTGTGTGTGTATTATTGTTGCTGTGTGCATGTCTGTGTAAGGTGGAGGATGGTGTGTGTGTGTGTGTGCGCAGCCATAGTGGAAAATGGCTGCCTGTCACATTAGTGGTTGGACGGGCTAAAAAATCACTTGTGTAATCACATTTAGGCTCTGGGCCTGGTCATGTTAACCGCTTTATTCAGAGGTATGGATGGATTTTAGGATGGCTGCAGAGATGGGATGATGGACGGACAGTGGCAGAGATGAGCCTCTGTTCTTACTTTTTTTTTTTTACTGCATAATTCCCTAAGAAAATATTTTGTTTCTTGGATATTTTCCAAATAATTGTAAAGTTTAATAAACTTTATTGTTGGGACAGTTATGTTGTTTGGGCAGAGTCGGCGAGCACCACAAGACAGGTTGGTTTTCTATCATAGCAACATTTGAGGATTTAAGCCCAAAACATAAAGGAATTGACAGAAAACGTGAATGTTTTGGTATTAAGATGAATTTAGATTAAATCCACCAAAAAAAAGTACAATATATTTTCTTTGGTATCAGATATAGTATCATTCATGATACATTGGGTAATTTAGTAAGCTTTGATTCTCAACAATGTTAGCTTAAGTTGTAAAAATTATGACATGAAAGATAAAATTACCTTTTTTTCCCACTGTCTCAAATTTAACACTTACATTTTTGACTGTTATAGCAAAATAATTTTCACAATAAGTCATTTTAAATATGAACAACAATAGATGAGTTGTTTTCACCGTGATGTTTTGAAAATTAGCAAAACTTTTCCCGCCAAAAGTGTCACGGAGGCAGCCATTTTGGAATTATAAGGAAAAGCACTTCTACTGCCCCTATTAGTGGAACAATGATGCACCAAATGGCAGAAAACATGGACCAAGTTACATATAATGGTCTTTTAAGAAAAATATGGATCATGCTAATGAAATAGAGGTCTCAGAGATTTGTGTATCAAATACTATACCAATGGTTATATAGGGATAATTGATTAAGTCATCAACATTATTTTCTGACTGTTGTATTCCTTTCAAGAAAAAAAAAAAAAACAATTTCCAAATCCTATTTTTTTTTTTTTTAGATGAGGAACCAATGCTGTATCTCAAGTTCAAAACAAATTCAAAAGGAACTACAACGTTGTAAAAATTAAGTTCACTCCAAGATTCATTAGCATTTAGAACACCTTTAAAAACTTGAAGCCTTCATTTCCTGTAAGACTTTTAGTGTAAAACATCACAGAAGAGGAACTTTTATTTATTTATCTTTTTTTGCTCCAGTTTAAGTTTGCAGACATTAATTTACGTACAGAACTCCTCAGCTTCTTCAACAATACATAAATCAAGCTGAGGTCTGGACTTTGACTGGCCTGAAGCAGCAGATTCTTTATTTTCTTTT
>NC_050512.1:27070829-27077715 GCF_002922805.2 Oryzias melastigma
TAACTTTTGAAAAAACTCTAATGGAAAAAAAAAAAAATGGTCACAGATAAGTGATGTTACTATTATGCTAAATATTAGTGTAACTAATATTTTACTTTGAAAATACATTGAAAATATGTTGATCTTACTTCAACAATCTAAAGATTTGGTTTTTACATAGATATTATTCATGACTCAATCGGTTCTGTTGGACCTATAATTTAATAAAATAATCTGTATTCCAGCAAGTTTTTTTATTATACTGATGAAGCCACTTAGATGATTGGTGAATCATGTCAAAGAAAGAAGACTTTAAGTCCAGATGTCATGATTCAGCTTCAAAACACTCCCAGGAGGAGAAAACAGCGAGGACACCAAGTTTTTCTATGAATCTATGTTGTGCAACAAGAGGAAAACATGAAGGTGCTCTTTGTGTCTGTTAAAAGTAGACACAAAAAGGCGCTTTGGGTTCCTCAGAGGAGTTCAAGACCCACTTTTGAATATTTTGTGCATGTTCTGGTTGCATTTTTCTCATGATGGTGGACACATATAAAGAAAAATAAGATTATATTATTATGTTTTTATTTAAATTGTTGGGAATGAGGAGCAGATGAAAAAATTGTGTTGAAAAAAGTTAACATCTAACTTTAGCCATAAGCTTCCTGTTTCTCTCCTTTTTGATGCATCCACTTGTAGACATCCATGTACGTCTTTGTTTTTCTCATCCGAGGTGTCACCTGCCTCAAAACTGTACAGCTCCAATATTGCTTAACATTTTAGTTGCACTGATAATGTTAGGTTTAAGGTATTGGGGGCTGTAAGCTAGTGGGACAGAGTGTAAACTATGGGAAGTCGGGGCAGGCTTATCTCAGGGTCACTGCAAATGTTCCGCTTCCTGTGCAGCCGCTGGAGTTTTTACTTAATTTAAAAAGTGCGAGAGGCACTTACAATGCATCCAGTCATGTCTGGCCTCTGTGGCGCTCCGAATCCGTTTTGTTGGGGTCAAATTTGTGCCAGACGCCAGGGCCATTTTTGTGAAGTTGGGGCCAACACCAGCCTAAACCAGATACAGTGTGAGTTACTCTGTGCCAACAGTCCTGCCCACAACTCAGAAAATGCAAATTTCTTATGAACTACTACCTTTCTGAAGAGACCATTTCCTACGAAACAACAATTTTTTAGACTTAAAATGGCACAGGAATGCTTTTACAATACATCAAAAGGTGTGGGACTTGATACTGTGAGAATCCACAAACTCTTAAACTAAGAAGGCCTTTTACCCTTGTGGCTTTTGGTATCAAACCAGTTTCTAGTTGGAAGTGTTGCCCGTGAATTTTGCCACATAAACTGAGCCTTTTTAAGTCCATCCGTCTGTCAAGAAGTCAGTTCTTATTGCAGTTTGTAGAACAAATGTGAAGAGGTTAACTGCCAACGGCAACTTCCTAAAGAGCTAAAATATTATTCAAAATCTTTAGAATTTCCACTGGGGTTTGGGATACAGGCAGGAATTAGATCCCCTAAAGTATGTTTTCCTTAAGTCTTTCGTGAGTACTGGAAGATTTTTTCAGAAGGACTGTTTAATTTCTCTTTTTCAACACAAGTCTATTTAAATTACAAAACCAGAAGGTCCAAAATAAAATCTTTTTTTAGGCCATTTGTGAAAAAAAAAGTCATGTCACAATTGAAAAGTTATGAACATTTTTGATAGTGTTCTAAAATCTAAGCACTTATGAGGGGATTATCAACCAGCTTTTCAGATTAGTCATGTCATGTTTAAATCACCTGTGTTCTTCTACTGTACAAACAAATACTCTAGAATTTATTTTCAGCTACAATCTGCT
Organism: Oryzias melastigma; assembly: GCF_002922805.2. Taxonomy (NCBI): domain Eukaryota; kingdom Metazoa; phylum Chordata; class Actinopteri; order Beloniformes; family Adrianichthyidae; genus Oryzias; species Oryzias melastigma. Next base: position 27,072,650 of record NC_050512.1, read on the forward strand.
GAAGCATGTTACTGTGTGGCTGTTTCATTTTGAAATTTCTATTTTGAAAATGTCTTAACAAAATGAAATTCAATGTTTTATCTCTAATCTTTTCATTGATTCTAAGTGTACACATCCATGAAACAAAATTATCATTCAGAGTGTTAAAGGTACAGTTTAGATCCAGGTAAAATCCAGGATTACAAAACGAGTTGGCATCTTCCAGATTGTTATTGAATTTTAATTGATTAGTCGAGTTAGAAAGTGGAGTGCTGAGTACAGCAGTACGAATGTAATTCGTCCCAGCAGTGCGTTTAGAATGCAAAACACAATATTTTCATAGGCTTCCATGGGAAATCATGTAATGTTTCCATGTCGCCTAACAAATCAAGGAATTTAGAAAAAATAAAGACAGAGAACTGCTGAGGAATGAAAACACCAAAGCAGGGAACATACTTCACATTTCAAAGTCCCCACTCCAATCATATTTTGATCTATTTTAAAAGAGTTCTCAGTGGTCTTTTAATTATAATTATGCTGTTTTTAGCCAAAATAAAATAAAAACCTGTGTCGTTTTCTAGGATGAAGTTTGTGCAGAGTGGTAGGAGGAAATATAGTTGGGGGGGCTGTAGTGAGCTTGTCATCAATTCCCTCCATCCCTTTATTTACACTCTCATGCTAGCTTACAGCCCCTCATAACCCCAGGCAAACATTAGTGGTGCAATAAAAATGTCGAGCATTACTGGAGCTATCCATAAAGTTTCGAGCTCAGATGAGGAAAATGAAGACGTACATGGATCTATTTGTCTGCAAATGGTTGCATTGGAATGGAGCGGAGCCACTGACAGGAGCACCTACGTCACTGCTACAGGATTTTACCAAATGCTTTTTATTTCGTTTGCTTCTGGGTCACAATAATTTGAGTAAAGAAATACTCAGAAATGTTACAAGAACATTTTAAAAACACCAAAAAAATTAAGTTTCCCTTTCACTTTAGATTTCATGCAGCAAAGTCCTATGTGTTGCATGTTAGTTCTGCAAGGCTTAACAGTGTTTGCAGCCGAGTTTGGCTTGCTATGTAGTTTAGAAAACATTGCACCCCAGGTGCTTTATGGGTGCCAATTGAGTATGATAGACACATTCATACTCTATCTACTGGAGTTTGCACATATCAGAGCCCGCCTGTCTCACAATTTGTCTGCATTACTAGCCTTTTGAGTAATTTAAACTCATATCTATTTCACATCTTTCTGCTTCTGCACCTTCACAGCTTAAATAAAGTCTGGACTCCAGGCACGTTATTTGACCTGGTTTAGTTATCTTCAGACTCTCAACGAGCGAGGAGGAAGGCCTTATCTTTTAAAGCTACATCTTTTTTTCCCCCACAAATCTTGTTTCTCCTGGCTCAAGTGGTTCCCAGCAACAGGTGCTTCCAGCTGCACATTTTCTCTTCAGCTTCTTGTGTGCTCAAAGGAGAAACAGATTTCTATATTTTACACGGTGGGCTTGACGTTTCCCTGTGGCAGTTATATAAAAGTTATGATTTAGTTATACCATATGTAACTCAAATATAGCCTCATGTATAATCAATTTCCCAGTAGTATGTGAGGAAACCTAGACTGCATTATACAGAAAATATACAGAATTTTAATCTAATTACAAAAGTGAGATAGCATGTGAAACATCACAGTCACGGATATGACTTCCAACAATGCTGACTGCAGGTTGAGTTGGTTTTGGTTGCCTGGTCAGCCGCTTTTGTTGCTGGAGCAAACAATGACCTGCACATGGATAATACATGATATTCGTGCACAGAGCTGCACTTGACAATCCACCCAGGGGCAGCCTGCTCATGAACTGGCAATGTTTCCAAGCTGCCAATGGCATCTGCCTACCACCTTGAGCAGAGGTGCCCTTGAGCCAATAAATATACAAAACTGCACAGATATTACATTTAGACAACTTTCGCTCCGATAGTACACAAATGCAATTACTCCGGCTGTGATCAACGCCGCACTACACGATTTATTTGAAACGTCTTGTGTGTCCCTGTGTCTGTAACTGTCCAGTCTAGTAAATCCTTATGCAGCCTTCAGAGTCTGTCAGGCCTGAATATGTAAGCAGACAAGAAACCACAATCGCTGGGGACGATACTGCTTCCCTGTCCCTGTCACTCTGTCACACACAAACTCCCCACTGACTCTGCCTCTCCCTCTCTGGTACACACAGACATGCTGTCAGTCTCTTTCAGGTCAGGTCAGGGACACTTTTCCTGCTCGCTTGTTGTATTCACAGTGGTGCAGAGGTTGAGTGGTGACTGTCTTTTCTTTTCAAGCTTCCACCTGCTTTTGTCAGCCTCTTTTCTTAATATTATTTTTTTGGCTAACTTTAGAGAGAAATTATTTCCTGAAGAGTTCAGCCTTGAACATGAAAATATGTAAAAATAACAAATGTCTCCGTCTTCCGTCCCTCGTCTAAGTAATTTTGAAACTGACACGTTATAAGTCAGATGAATTCCAAAAACCATAATGTTGGATTTGATTCTGATTAATGCCTGGTGCATATGGTTAGAAATTCTTCAGGCCTCTTTCATAAGTACTGTTTACACAGGCGTAATGCAGTTTTAACCTTTTTGAACTTGTTGGTAGCCTAAGGCGAAGAGCATTCCAAGAGTCTTGCCTTTGCTTACACTGAGGTTTCAAATCATCTGAAAGGTTTTGACATTGATCTAAGCCCAGGGCCAATCTAGCTCTTCTTTGAGAAAGTGATACACTACCAAAAGTCCTTCTACAGGAATACACTGAAAGTCCAGCAGTAAATATTTGTTCAAGTTGCTGCAGTGTTCAAAGGAGTCAAAACTAATCCTCAAGCCAACTCTCGAGTCTCCTTTCACTCTCTTGTTTAAATAAAGAAACAAATAGGCGGCTGCCAACATGGGATTTCACTCAAGCAGTGTGGCAGACTGGCTTGTTGCTAGGAGAGTTCTGATTAACGCTGCAATCTGTAATTTATGCTTGATTTTCGTTTGAATGCATCCTCTCACAGCTGTGCAGAAATGAATAGTTACGGCGCTACTTAACTACTTGCGTATGCCAGGAGTTAACCTCGTACGAACATTAACGTGCAGACGTCACAAGAGGGAAAATTCACCTCCAGCAGGAATTCTGACGTCTTCTATCTGTGTTTTTGTTTCTCCGTCCCTACTAAATACAACTGCTTCTGACTTCTGTAGAGGCAGATCTTACTCTTCACAAACATTGACATCATTGTTGAGATAGTTTATGTAAAATAAAAACTAACTGACTTCATTCCTATAAGGTTTCTGAGCAACAACTCGAGAAGCAGACACACAAAAAAAGTCTAACTAAAGATTTTCATCCGTAGCTTGATTTTAAAGACCCGCTCCAATGAAAATTGTGTTTTTAGTGTTTTTTAAAATATTAATTTAGCACTTTTCTCATAGTGGAAGACGTATGTAAAACAACTTAATATTAAAACTGCATTTCTGAGTATTTCTTTATTCAAACTGTGATGGATGAGGAGCAGATCCAGGGTTTGAAAAAGTTCAGGTTTGTGTTGCTGCAGCTGACATTGGCGGGTAAAGTCTCCCTGCTCGGCTCCACTCCTCCTCCTCACCCCCTCATGTACGTTTTCGTTCTCCTCGTCATCCGAGCAGGCATCTGACTCAAAGCTGTACGACTGCATCATACCTCCATTATTTCTCACCGTTTCAAGCTTGCACAGGAGCCCACAAATAGAGCTCTCAGATTCAGGGAAGGGAAGGGAAGGAGGCGGAGTTGCTCCACGCCAACAGCCCCACCCACAACTCAGAGGCGAACATAAAATGACTGCCAATGCGCAGAAACTGTCTTAAAAAAACGACACAGGCCTTTTTAATTTGTACACAGGGTTCCCCGCTGATTTGCGTTTCATTTTTCCCAGATTTTTTTTTTTTTTTTTTTTTCAGTCACGTGACTCTTCTGGTTTGACACAACCAAAGAAAATGTCTGAATGAGGTGCTGTGGTGTATCTCGATGACGAGCACGCCGGCCCGTCAGCTACCCTCCTCCTCTCTCCTTGCCCCTGCATGGAGAAATGGCATCAGCCGACTCTGAAGCAGCCAAAAAAAAAAAAAATCTTGATATGCTGAAGAAATTCATCTTGGAGGATAATTATCATCTGGAGCTTATTATTGATGAAACTGGTCTCTTCTGGAAGAAGATGCCCTCTCGCACTTATTTGATGAAGGAGGAAGCATGCACTTCTGGTTTTAAGGCACAGAGAGACAGAGTGACACAAATCAAACGAATAAAATGCACCAAAAAAAATTACCAAGTTTGCAGCAATCTGTAAATACAACTTCAAACTGTACAACTGCAGCCTATGAGAGTTTTTGGTGGGGAGCTGTAAGAAGATGAAAATGAACACCGAAATCTTTTTCATCTGCTGGATAAATACAAAGCTCCAAGAGCTCAGAGAAAGTCTGCTGCCGAATGATTTAGTTACATTACAATCATTTTGGCAGACACTTTTATTCAGGCTTACTTTAAAGTGCAGGACACAATGGGGGGTTGCCTGGGTTCAGTATCTTCACCAAGAACTTGAACTGTTTAAGTTCAACATAATCCTTTGTACTTGAAAGGAAATCATCCCATTGAACAACATCATTCCTGGAAGAAAATTCCGTTTTTCAAAACAGAATAAATGACTTTCTTTTGTCACTTTTATTCTTCACTTGAGTGAAAATTGATTATTGATTTGCTTCTTTAGCCGGTTTTACAAATCTGTAAAATATAATGAATAATAATAAAGGTGCAACAGAGGGCTGTCTTCTTTCCAATTCCACTTTCCAAAAATTACCATAACCAGTTAAAGTCTTGTGTTACACCAAATGGGCATCAAGAAGAATTTGATACGTCTATGACTGTAATTTAGTAACGGATATCTGTTTAATATTCCAAAATTTAGCAAAATAGTCCTGAACTTCTGTGAGGGACGGTCTGAAGTTTGTGAGATGGAGAACAGCAAAGATTTAGGGAAACTGCAGAGATCTGAACTTCACTTTGTTGCGAATCTACAGCTATGCC
>NC_050512.1:27077799-27080723 GCF_002922805.2 Oryzias melastigma
GCTCTTTAAAAAACTTTTCTGTGTTTGACTCTTAAATTAAAATATATATAAGTGTATTAAGGTAACATTAATGCGAGTGCCAAATAAAAATAAAAAAGATTGGAAAATGTTTTTTATTTCCTTAAAAAAACTCCTGCAGTTGTATGCTACACTCAAAACGTGAAACAAAATGATGAATATTCTCATCAATGAATTTCAGTAACTTGTACATGCAGTATTTTAATTACAGAACACTGTTGCACACTTTATGCCTTTGTTAAACTGTCCTTACGGGTAGTTATGGGCTGTCTGCAGGTAAAAATGATCAGGGTCGCAGACCGCTCGGTGAGTCCGTAGAGTGAAAATGTTCATGCACATTATTTTCCATCAGTATTCTGCGAGCGATAGGTTGTAGCAAACACATAAAAACACCCAAGGGGAAGTATGGGTGAAGACGGTGAGACATAGGCAAATCTGATTTCCCCTTTTAACTCTACTCACTGAGCAATGGGTCAGTTAGGGCTTTTCATGTGATAAGTGTGCACCCCTTCATGCAGTTTGCCTGTTTAAAATGAGAAATTAAGACAGAGTGTAGTCTGTGTGGGCATCCTATAGACAGAGACCCCACGTGTGCAGCAATTTCAAGCGTTTAGAAAGGAGCCAGCAAGCACACCGTAACGTCTAGAGCAGGGGTGGGCAAACTTGATTAAAAAAATAATACATTCTAAAAGTTAATACATTCAGTAGTTTTTTTCATATTTTAATGCCGACTGCAACAAGGGGATGATGTCCCTTAGAGAAAAACACAAACTATAGGAAATGCTGCCTTCAATCGCTGTTAGAAAAAAATCAGAAAATGCCTGTCCAACTCAGAAATTACACATAAATTTCAGAAAAAAAATCTTAAAAAATGCCCAATAATGGTACATTTTATTATCATGATGTTCCTTAAGGTGGCCATACAAGGATCAATGGAACGTCAAGAAATGCATACTTCTTCTGTAGAGACCAAACATCATGTCATTATACACTTGAGTGTTTCAGAACAGAATGAAAATGTAAAATCTGTTATCCATCATAAAATCATGAAAGACCGTCACTATAACACTTTTAAAGCTAACCTCGCCCTTTAAACGCATTTACATGGCAGTGCAAGACTTTATAAAGGTATGATTTAAATTCAAAAATAAACTCCTTTTACTTGGGATGAACACTTTGTCAGATCAACTTTTGCATTATACAGTAGGTGACCTTTAAGAGGATAATATCCACCCTCAGAATGGATTTTTGTGGGACAGTTAAGATCACCAGTTGTGCAAATGGCAGAGCTGTCATTCCAGCAATCGCTTAACAGCTGTATGTTTAAAGGCCTGCTTTCATAAGCAGACTGCGGTCAATGAGCCTTGGTTGGAAAGCGGGAGCAGCAAAAGATAAATGACCAGCGATTCACAGCAAAGCGCATTAACGATAAAAAGTTTCTAACTACTTCTCTGCCCAAATATCATAAAGTATAAGAGAGTGTGTGTGCAAAAGTAGACGCCGAAAATTCAACTGATGAAATCCACCCGGCTAAAGCGTGTTTGACCAGACACCATATCGCTAAATCATTACATCATCCATTCTGAGCTTTTTTTTTTTTTTTTGTCCTTCATGAGGTGAAGCATAGGAGAAAAGTGAGGAAACGTGGCGAAGCCTCAAACCCAATGCTGATGCTCGATTTGAATGATCTCTGCCACAAAGTTTCTGCATTAATATTAAAGGGCAAAAATGATGAAATGTTTTCTAATACTTTAAAGATTAAATCAAACTTTATCACAAGTATCGTGTGTTTGCAGGCAGACGTGACAGCAGATCTAAAATGTGAGATTTATGACAGGAAATCATTCTTTTTAAGCTGCAGGGTCATTTCATACCAACACACACACACATTTACTATACTAATTGAGTAATAACAAGCAATTACTGTCTCATAGTCAATGACCATGAGGAATTTGTTTGTAGTGTTTATTAATTTGATCACTTTTAAGTGGTTCTGATTCACTGAGCCTCATCCAGCTTTCTGCAAACTTCAGAAGTGTATTTGTGAATGAAAAAATAAGTCCTTCACACCCATTACATCAATAGACTTTTGTTTTAGAAACACCTCCACAATTTATCTGCACTGTTTTAAAGATGGAGTCCCACTCTGATCATCTTTGTTCTATTTTCAAACTGTTTCCAGTTGTCTTTTAATTAGGATCTTGTCTTTTTTGGGGGGTAAAATCAAAAAATGTTCACGTCATGTGACAGACATAGTTTCTGCAGAGCAGCAGTAGTTCATTAGAGATTCCCTTCTGAGTTGTGGGCGGGACCGTTGGCACATCCTCGCCCCATCCCCCTTTTTGCTGTGAAGCAAAGCTTGTGGCCCGCCTAGCGTATTTTCTGTGTCACAAATAAACTCTTTTTCAAACTGCATTTTTGGTCTGCCCCCGATTCACAATAATTTGAATAAAATAAACACTCAGATCTTATTTTCGGTCCTTCATCATCAGGAAAATGTCACAAGAGCATATTAAAAAAAAAATAATAATCCAAGATTGAAATGGGCAATTTAAACAGCATCAAGTATAAATGAAAACCCTAATTGACGTGTCTAATCAAAAGTACAACTGGAGTTTGTTTTTCAGCTAAATAATTTGAATAAACATTTTTTCTTTATTTTTAAGCCACCCTAAAGCACATGTTTTTTATTAGTACTATCATCACGCTTGTTTTTTACCAGTTTCTCAACAGTCAAAAGGTGCTTTACTTTATAACTAAAACTTTTGGCAAAAAGAGCCGGCTGGCATACGTCGGATCATAACACAGAGAGTTGTAAAATATTATCCTTTGACTCCTTTTTTTCAAAATGTAGACGTTTGCCAATTATTTGCACTTTAGACCAAGTCTTGTTGACTTTTTTAAAA
>NC_050512.1:27080885-27083623 GCF_002922805.2 Oryzias melastigma
ATGACTATTTCTCAGGGTGTATTCAGACTGGACACATTTGGTCCACCTAAGGGTTCAGTCTGAATACATCCAAGCAGGACCAAGAACCGCGAACTTCGGTTTGCTCTGAAATTCCTCGGTCTGAATACGATCCGTGCTGGGACCGGAACAATTGAGCCAAAATGGCCGCCGTAGCAGGTTGTTAGCGGACAAACGTGGAGGAGTGATGCAACAGGTACTCATTGAAATGTGGGCGGGTGAATGCTGACTCATTAAAACAACTTTTAACGTGATACACTTGCATCTCACACTGTTGTCCCAACAATCTATACGTCACAAACACTTATTAGCATACTATAGCGTCCTCAGTAACCGCCTTGCAGCAATCCTCCGCCATACAAAAGTTGCTGTAAAAAGTCTCGAATCTGGCAACACAGACATTCAAAAGTATAAATAAGTGAACAAACCTGACAAGGATTTTCTAAGTGTAGCACTTCCATCTTTTTTTTTTTTGTTTTTACTTTCCCCCGTAACTCTTGGCCTATGACTGAAGAGATCTTTAGTCACGTGGTTTTGTTAAAAGTTTTGATCTGGAACAGAAATCTCCGGTAGTCTGAATACAGACCAAACGCATGGTTTTGGACTCGATCTGGAACAAATAATTTTTCCAATCTGAATACAGAATCTGTTTGAGCAGCTACATAAACTTTTGGAAACAAAAACGTTTATACTTAGCATTTTTTTCTTTAATTAATTCCTTAATGTAGCACACCAACTTTTCTGCTATCTGTATATGCTGTACAGGAATATCATGTCAATCTTATCAAACTGATTAGAATTAGCATGATGATTTAGTTGGTATATTGTTTCATTATGAAAACTGTGCTGCTGATGCCTCTATTGTCTGGTATGTGGTCTGCCTCTGCAAAAAAATAAAAAATAAAAGTATTTTTTCTAGTGTTTTAAATTTAACCTATCCCTTATTTGTATGTGTAAATTACATGCAAAACTGTGCATAATGTATTTATCAAAAAAGAAAGAAAAAAAAGCTTTTCAGTATTTTATTTTGCATTTATTTCTTTCCTCAGTTAATGTCTGTTTGTACTTTTTTGTCATACCAAACAATTATGCTTAAAGATAGATATTATAAATGTGCACTTTTTTAATAGGATCTCTTATCCTCATTTCAGGTCTTTTAAAGAAATATCTGAATTGAGGCCATTGCTGCTCCCTGACTGTTCTGGTAAGTGCTCTTCTCCTCCTCCAGTGTCTTTCAAAACTATTAATTTGACTTTGTCATCAGTTGATGGTCCATTTTTTTTAAATAGGTCCATCATTAAACTAAACCAAAGTAAAAAAAATAAAGTTACCTTTCCAGACTCAAAATTGCTATTTCAGGCATGTTTTGTCTCTATTTCAGTGCAGGCCTCCAAAAAGACAAATTTTGCCCTAACTACATACATTTGCTGCAATAAATCAAAATAAGAAACTCGATTTTATTTAAACAAGACACCCTGCGAAGAGAAAAAAAAAAACAGCTTGTATTTATATTGTGCTTTTCACCTTCATGCAAGGACTGACACGCTTTACAAATCACACTCCCTTCACCCATTTATACACATTCATACATGGATGGCGGCAGAGCTGCCATGCGTGGTGCTAACCATATTTAACTCAGGAAAAAATGGGTTGTTACAGTAAACTGATTATTCACAGTTTTCATCTCTAACAGGTTCAATATGTGGTAGAGGGTCTCACCTAACCACGCTTTGACACTCGTCAGTGGGAAGAGTAAGAATTGTACTTGTGATTATAGGTGGACCACTCTATTTCTGCACCAAGACCCTGCACATATGGGGCTTTCTACACTTGGATTTTTGTTTAATGGAGTAATAATGCAAACACTTGGATTACAAATGATATATAAGAATTGTGTTTTTGGCTGTGACTGATTTATTTCACTAGCAGTGGATGCAGTTTGTTTTTTAGGACAGAGAAGTGACTGGATGTTTTGTTTGGTTAGTTCTACTTTAAATTAAAGAGTTTTGTAAAAACAAATGATGAAAGTGTATTTGCATAGAATGAACATGAAAGGGCAAAAATATGGTGCAGTTTGTAAGAGGACCCCAAGTAAAAGTGCCAAAACAGAGGACCGGTTTAAGAGTATTATTGTAGAGGGTAGAGGAGTCTTCTTGTTCAGGGGTGGGGCGAGACCGGGGCTGAGAGCTGGAGGTTGGCAGGCAGGCAGACAGACAGACAGGTTGAAAGATTGACGTAGTGAGCTGACAGACAGAGCAGGCAGACTCGAAGGCAGAGCAGGCAGATTCGAAGGCAGAGCAGGCAGACTCGAAGGCAGAGCAGGCTGACTTGCAGGCAGACTCGAAGGCAGAGCAGGGATTTCAGAGCTGAAAGTCAGATCAGGAATGGGAATCTGGACATTGGGCTTTAAGGTAGTGTAGAATCTAACAGGGGAAGGCTGGAGAGACAAGGTATAAGTAGCTGGCAGGACAGGTGAGTCAGATGAGCAATCAAGGCAGCTCAGCAAGGCAGGGAAAGGAGGGGCTGAGTGGAGCTCAGGCATGACAGAAACGCACATTTACATGGAGTTTTCATTCGAAGTTGTCACTTGAACACGTGTTGCCAAAGCCAATGTGAATTTAGCTTCACAAACACTGACCAGGAAACAAAAAAAGAAAAAAAGAAAAACACTGCAAAACTCTGGTATTCACTTGACTATGAGTAATGGATAAAGTGATCAT
>NC_050512.1:27083784-27090129 GCF_002922805.2 Oryzias melastigma
TTTTCATTGGAAGTTGTCACTTGAACACGTGTTGCCAAAGCCAATGTGAACTTAGCTTCACAGACACTGACCAGGAAACAAAAAAATAAAAAAAGAAAAACTCTCAGCAAAACTCTGGTATTCACTTGACTATGAGTAATGGATAAACTGCTCACTATACTCCATCATTTAGGAGAAGTGAAAAATGTTTGTGATTTAAGTGTTTTTGGGTTCAGACGATGGGGTCGTATTTCTATTTATGAGTGCATTGTCATATCACTTACTTTGTCATGGTAATTTCAGTTTTTTTTTTTATTTTAATTGCTGGTTAGTCCAAGTGCATTCACACTGTCACTGAATCGCACCAGGATTAACTTGCAAGCAAATAAGAAGCCCAATTTTCAAAGAGATCAAGTTTTGCTTGTTTACTCAAAGTTCAGGTAAGCTTGTCAAAAAGTGGATGATCCCAGGAAATGATCTTGTCATCTCAATGTAAAAGCATAGTTAGTTAGATTAAATGACTTTAAAACGGTGGGATATATAGCCTCTCACAATTGGCACACTTTTTGGTCATACCCAGTTAGGTCTATCAGGAAAGCTTAATCTGCTAGCTCTTACGGTAAAAGTGATAATGTTTTTTGAGTCTTACTCCCAGATGTGAGTAAAGTAAAATAAACTGGGGAAGTTAAAAAAAGTTTCAGTCGAAAAAAGCAGACTAGTTGTGCTTCAGATATGGTCTGCTGCTCTCCTCCACAGCCCTGTCCTCACACACAGAGAACAGTGCTGCTTTCAAGTCTGTGCGTATATTCTGTGTGTCCTCAGCGCACTGTAGACTGAGAGGAGTAGGTCTTCAGGGGCTGCTCTGTACCCAAAGCTCATTTTAATGTATGTAAAGGCTATGGCTCACTGGAGAACCTGTACAATGGACTGATCACCCAGAGGGATGTGTCAAAGACCAGTGTGTGTCAGAGAGGAGAGAGACAGTGGCCGAGGTTTGGACATGCGCCAGTGGTCCGCTTGCACACTGCAATTTTAGCCCCTGACACTTGCACACACCCACGCATGGACACACACTCACATACACACACTAGTGGACCCTGATGTCTGACATATTTGCATATGGCTGTCTTCTGTGGCAGGACTTTGCAGTTCTGGTCTATCCTCAAACATTCGACAGCAGTCATTCTCTAATTCAACTTGCGGGTGTGTGTAGATACAAATTTTTCACACATCCTGTTCAGCCACTTCAAACTAAGTTCTGCCCAACTTTAGGACATTCATGTAAACATTACTATGTTTACAGGAAAGTGTGTATATCTATGTCATGAGGTTAGATAATTTGGAATATTTTACATTTGGTCAAATTCTACTGATGGAAAACATTCAAACAGTATTTATTTTAGTCAAAGTTGGTGCAATGATAGAAACGTAAACACAGCAATGCAGAGCTCTCCATGAAAAAGAACATCGTGTTTAGTAGCTCTTATAGGTTAACAAAACCTAATACTGTATTATAGAAGCAGTAATTTTTGACTGTTGTTAACATTTCCAGCTGTGTCTGTATGACAGCCGCTTATGCTGTGTTTCTGTGTCTCTGTGGCTGAGAAGGCTAACAAAATTAGGAGACCTTTTTCCTTTTTCTTTAATGTCTCCATGAGGTCTGAGCTGGCATCCTCTGCACCCGGCAGCGGCTCTCTGTCTGCTGGTATATCGAGTGAGTGAACTCTGCCGTGGGAGCGAAAGCTGGCGATCAGTCCAGAGTGTGTCCCGCCTTCGCCCCAAAGTAGCCGGATGAGCTCTGCAGTCCCACGGCTCCAATGGGCTAAGGAAAAAGATGGAAGTTCTGGACAAAAACGCTCGCTTTAGACTAGTATTCTACCCGCTGATCGAGTCACTGAAAACGTCACGTGCCCAAAGCTGAGTTCCTGATTGGCAGATGCGATGCAGCGACCTGTCAAACTTCAGATATTTAATTTGCGCCTCTTCGCTCAAATTGAGCTCCTGGTAGACCTTTTTTTTGACGCCTGTTGCTCGAATCGCGTCCTGGGACTTCAGATCGCCTCATGTCGCGTCTGTTCCATTGACTTAACATTGAAACTGGCTGCTTCTGCCACGCGAATCGCATTGGGTGTGAATCCACTTTTATACATCTTCTCTTTTTGCCTCCTTATGTCTTTTAGTCATCTGTGAATAAAAACCTTTATGACATGACCACTCAACAAGAGCAGTTTGCAGCTCTGACACAACACAGGAAACTTCTGAATTTTGATGCATCTTTTCTATAATTTAATTTCATTGGAACGTAAACAGCATTTAAATGTTGTCAATAATCTAATAAAACATTTTACTGTGTTCCATATCAATTTTAAGGTTTAAGCAGAGTTTACTTTATTTGAAAATGATGAGTATATTAGAACCTAAAAATAATTTTAAAAATACATATTTATGTCTGTTTCCACTTAACATTAACTAAAATCCTTTTTTTTCCTCTTCTAAATCTAAGATTTGTTTTCTAATTCGATTAAAGATCTGAAGCTACCAGTGCACAATTTTCAACTTGACTGTATACAGGCCAATAGTTTTTATTCTTTTACAGTTCTAGAAGACAAAAAAAAAGTTTTTTTGAATCACTGTAGAGGAAGCAGGTATTAGATTTATGTCACTTTAATTCATAAGTGGATGGGTATTCAGTGTGACACTTATCTTGTTCAAGGATTGAAGGTAATGAGTGGGCACTGCAAATAACTCAACATGAAGCTAAAGTGAAGGGTTTAGTGTTCCTGCGGTACTCAAAGATTCATTTATGAGACAGCATTGACTATTCCCTTTCAATTCATCCATCATTCACATGGTTTATGGCAAAGCTGCAGCTAAAATCATACTTCAGGTTTTATTTAGTCTTAAAAATGTAAGTGGAAAAAGATGAAGAAATTTTGATATCTGTCAAAATGACATTTCTGTTACTTGTTGATGTCAGGATTTTATATACATTTTGCATCGTTTGTCTTTGGTTTTGTCAACATACATTTTAAGGTTCCGATGAGCAATAAATTTGGGAACTAAGCACAATTTAAGAGAAGTGTAGAAGTGGTCTAATGCAGCAAATCAGATCCGTATGGTTAAAAACCTCGTTGGTCTCCTTTGTTCAGGTGTGTCAGCAGCGATCTCAGAGTAGCAGTTGTTGCTGCACATCAATTGAAAAAAGGGTTACAGGGTCATTTCCAGACAATGTGAAATCTATCACTCCACAATAGGAAGGATTATTTACTCCAGGAAAACATTTAAGGTAGTTGCCAACCTTGCTTAGAAGTGAATGTCCTGGCAATTTCACCCTGAGGTCAGATCGTGCAGCACCCACAAAAACTGGCTTCCAAAAAGAAGAATTCGAATGCTGCATGCAACGCCACATAAGCTCATGCTAAATGTTACAGTTCAGGATGAAATGCATTTAAAGGATTAGACACTTAAAATGTTTGGAAAGTTGCCTTTAAAGCTTTCCTCCCTCTGAGAGGAGGACAAACTGCATGTTTCACAAATGGAATCTGAATGAAGCAAAAGTTATTTAACCTTTTAACAGTGACAACGTTGCTGGTGAAACCTAAATAAAACACGTCTTTGACATACCGTAACTGACTATGGGATCAGCGAAAATCAACTGATTCTGATGTAGAGAAAAACAACGTTATGAAATACATTAAAGGGTTGCATAACGGTGCCTATTTACAGCTTTTTTTTGTGACAAAATCAGCCGCTTTACATTGATTACATGACCTCCACACTACTGTTAAGTGTTGCATAACACCCTAAGGCTGGAATTTAGGATGTAACAATTGTTTGTGAATCTGTTAAAAAAACATTCAAACTCGTAGACATGTTCATCATTGCAGAAAGTAAAAAAAAGGCAGGCATATGTTTAAATTTAGAAATTTAGAGCTGATGACATTTCTTCATGCAGGCTCGCTGTGAGTACGCGCCTGTGTGTGTGTGTGTGCGTACCATACTGGCTGCATGCTCTTCATCTGCACTCCCCGCCTCGGAAATTCTCGCAGCTCCTTCGGAATCAAAAGTTTCACACAAGTCAGTCCCTTCAGGATTTTGTGATGTTGCAAACGCAACTGTTAATACAAATTCAAGCAAACCTGAGATTCGTTCCTCACCCTGCAACTTTACATTTTCATTGCAACTTTACTGCAACTTACGATGAAGCTTCGAGCTGTTTCCCTTCTCCTTCCCGGGAGTCGTGCTCTTTTTTTATCAACTCTATTTAGCCCTCTGTCTTTTTTCTCTGCAAGCTGCACGTGAGCGATCATTTGCGTGAAGTGCGAGTAAGAGGCAAAAAGAAAGCCGTGAATTGAATTGTGGCTTGACTGAATTGTCACATTTCTATTTGGAATTCCAATAATTGTGTAAATGATTATCTATGAGTCTCCCAAAATATCAAGGATGTTGTGTACTTTCCTGTTCCCAGGATTGGCTTGACCTCATGACTTTTACTGTAACTTCCACTGCTGTTAAATCCCTTAAAGTTCCACTCCAATTGTCTTTTTTTTAAGTGTTCCCAGTAGTCTTTAAATTATTATTATACCATTTTAAACCCCAAAGCCCCCCAAAAAACTGTCATTTTCCAGATTAAAGTTTCTGCAGAACAGCAGTAGTTCATCAGAGAATCACCTCGACTATTGCTGTGGAGTAAGCCAGTGCTTATTTCCCATCAGCCCTTTGTTTACGTTCTCTGCCGCGAGCTTACAGCCCCTATGTGATCACAACCTCAAGCTAAATAGTGGTGGCATCAAAAGTAGCAAACAATAGTGTAGCTATCCAACTGTATAATACTGATCCAGATCACAGCTCAGGCGAGGAAAACTGATACACTAAAGGCCCACTCAGGAATTTATCGTAGCATTTTTCTCATGAGGGACAAAGTATATAAAACAATTTCATTTTAAAACTGCATTTCTGTGTATTTCTTTATTGAAAATGTGTTGGATCAGAAGAAAAAGAAAGGGCGTGATTTGAAAAATCTCAGGTTTATGACAGAGCATCTGCCAGGGATGAGCCAGTCTCCCCGCTCTGCTCCAGTTCCGATCCATCCATGTCTTAACCTTCCTCGTCTGAGCAGGCAACTGGTCTAAAACTACCTTTTTTTTGCTAAGCTAGTGTTAGCTTGAGTCTTGTGAGGTGGACTAAGTAAGAGGTAGAAAGAGAAACCAAAGGGTTGATGGGAAATCAGCCAATGCTAACTTCTGCACCAACAATCCCATCTATAACTCAGTGGAGAATTTCTAATGATCTCATGCTGCTCTGCAGAAAATATGTCTTAAAAAAACAACACAGACTGTTTGATTTTGGGTAAACCTGCTTTATCCACTGGTAATACTTTGAAAATAGAAAAAAAATATATAGTTGGAGTGGGACTTTAATGGATCTACAAGCTTTTTCAAACACAATTTTTCATCTCCTTCTGATTCACCATCACGTGAATAAAGAAATTCTCAGAAATACAATTTTGATCTATACATATGTCTTCCATCATGAGAAAAATTCTACTAGAACACGTTCAAAACATCAAAACCACCATTTTCATTGGAATGAGTCTCTTATAAGATTTACAGTAGTCAAAGGAATGTCAACTCTGGAGCTGTAGCTCATGAGGTAAAGGATTAAATAAAAAACACAGAGGAGTTCTTACCATTAAGAACGAGACATCAACCTTGAACTCTTCCGTGCAACTGAATGTTATACTCTCTTCTGCAACTCTCAATGCAAATGTTTAACTGGAAACAGATTTAAGAGAAGAGGAAACTGATTCTGATTAAACAACTTACAAAGAACGAATAAAATAAATGAAATAAAAATACATCTGCAACTGATTAAGTGCCCTTCAGTGTGATTGAAATTTTGTAAGGTTTTCTAATCCTGCCGCATGTTGGTTTTAATTAAAAGATTTGTGTATGATGCTGTTTTGTAAAGAGGAGCAAATTACTTGCTGGAAAAAAATGTAAGTGAATTTGTTGAAAAGTTTGTTTTTATTACATTTTAAATTACATTTATTTGCTTGAGATATTTTTCGACTCTTCAAAGCCTTGTGAATTTGCAGAGGAAATGTTCAGCCATCTAATGATTGAAAACAAATTTTAATTTATAAATTATTTTATGGACATGAGTAAAGTGAGAAAGTGACCTCTTTCATTTGTGTCAGCCATGTTCTGCACCCTTTGCATCCGGTGACTGACAAACTGGCTCTGACTGATCAAAAGTAATCCAACAAACATTTTGTTCTTTCTGTAACTTTCGTAGGCTGGGCTCCTTGACGTGAAGGTCAAACCATTTCTCCTGATGCCCACGGATGAGGCCAGCCCCCACTTT
>NC_050512.1:27090173-27111057 GCF_002922805.2 Oryzias melastigma
CTCTGATCCGGGTACACATATTTTAGGCCACCCACTCACTATTCTGATTATTCACTTAAAAATACGCTAAAATAGAATAACTTATATTCAAGATTCAAGATCAACTTTATTTATCCCTGCAGGGAAATTCAGTAAAAGAAATAAATGTAACAAATTATCATTGTTCTCTGTTGTAGATAAGTAAAATTGTATAGATAGATTAATTTCTGTGGATAATAAATTGCTATTTAATTGCTTAATTACTAAAAAACAATATTTTTTAATTCCAATATTTAACTTTTAAAATGATTATTTTTTGTGGATAATAAATTGTTATTTAATTGCTTAATTACTAAAAAATATATATTTTTAATTCCAATATTTGACTTTTAAAATGATTATTTTTTGTGGATAATAAATTGTAATTTAATTGCTTAGTTGCTAAAAAATACTATTTTTTAATTCCAATATTTTACTTTTGAAATTAAAAATTATAACTTATAATTTTGATTTTTAACGGCAGTATTTAATATCAATATAGCCTTTTCACTGTGACGTCAGGACAAATAGTTACTTCTGGTGGTCGCATTTAGAATAGGAAAGCTGACAGCTGAACGTTGTTGGACACAATTTTACATAAATAATAAAAGGTAACCTTACTAATTTCAAAAGGAAATTGTACAATATTTATTTTCTGAAAGTCCTCTAAAACTGTATTTTCATTTCCTGCCTTTGATCGTTCACATGTCTGAATACTAATTTGAGTAATATTCCAATATTGCATGTTTTATTGAAAATATCAACCTTCGGATCATTTGACAAAAGTTCTGCATTTTGTTACATTTAAAATGATTAATTTATTATCAAATTAAAATTTTTAGTTGATCGTTTACTTGACTTCAACATTTTGAAGTAATATTTTCAAATGTAACAAATTACGGAGCTTTAGTTAACTGATTCAATATTTCGCTTTTTACGGTAAAGGAAAATGGAGGAATCAGGAAATCTTGACTTTCATAGTTCAGGATGTTCACACAACTATAAGAAAAAGGTCCCTATCAGCAAGAGGATTAAAACAATACATGACTTGAATATCTGAGTGATTTGACATAAAAGTCTTACAAGCTTCAGAGCTCAAAGTGTGTGAGAGATAAATCAATCAAAATGACAAGCTGAGGGTTGGAGATGGGAGAAGAAAACAGTCTTTGAGTGCACAGGTGAAGAGGAGGAAACCAGGTCACCCTGCCCTGTTCTAAAAGAAACTCAAGAAGGTCAAGGAGACGGGAACAAGCAAGAAAAAAAATGTAAGGGCAAACAGAGAGAGCTCTGACAAAACTTCCAACCATTTAATTCTGATGCCAGCTTCCCTACCCGAGCCGCTGACCACACAGAGCGAAGCACAAGAGCCGAGAACAATGAGGAAAGGGAGGATAAAATTAGAAAAAGAAGACACAGTGTGGTTTATTTTCCTTAAACAGTGTGACAGAGGACATAATTAAGCTGTTATAAATCCTTTCTCATCCTCTGCTATTACTCAATCATGTAAGTCGCAGATAAACATCTGCTGGGGTGTAAAATTATGACCTGTCAGGAGAGCAGCAACATCAGAAGCCAAGAAAACAAAGCCAAAAGAGGACTGAAAGGAGCGTGGTGGTGCGCTGACAGCTTCTCTTGGCTTTCTAAAATAATGTCGAAACAATAGCGGATTAAGATTAATCGACACGTCCAAAACGACTCCACTATACTTTACTTTGGTGGCTTATGTTCACCAACATTTTACTATCCAAGCACACGCTGCGCCTTTGAATACGTTCCTGCCGCGGCTCCAGGACGGGGATTTTCTCCTCTGTGAGTCCGGACAGGATTAAGCCGGTATCAAAGATGGATACATTGACAGCCGGCGTATGATAATACAATAATTCAAAACCTGAGGGCAGGTCATGCATTGTAATCACTCTTTCAAACTCCACCTCCCTGGGAACTTTCTAAGAAGAGCCGTGTATAGCTGCACTGGGGTCAGCCAAAGGTTAAAACACTCATAAATATTTTACCTGCCTATCCAGCGGAAGAAAAAAAAATGTAGTGCTTGTCTGGTGTGCTGTGTTCACAAGAAGCAGTGGGGGGGAAAGAGGGAGGCTCGACGCGTTCACATGTTCGGCACATTTTTATTTGTAGCTATCGCAAAAGACGATTTTTCTTCTAGAAAATGAAACTTTTAGTCAATAGTTGGAATACTAAAGTGTATGGAAATGATTTAAATTGAATTACACTGTTGTGTTAGAAATGAACATCTTAAAGAAAAGATTAAAATAAAACCTTTGTTAGGGAGTGGGAATAAAAAGTACATTTAAAATGATCGTCTGTTAACCAGAAGGGAAATATGAATATGTCCCTGTGTGTGTGTGGGACTGTGTGTGTAAAAAAAAAAAAAAAAACACTTGCCCTCACAAGTGCTGGGGCAGCTCCAGTGAGTCACAGTGCCATGTATACTTCTCTCATCCAACATTTACAAGCCTTCTGCTCTCTCCCTCCCCACCTCTCTGCTGCCAACACATTACCCATGCTCCACTGCTTCCCCTCCTCTCCATCTCCTGTTTGTCTTTGCTCATCACCTCTTGTCTGTTGTGTGGCTGCGGCTGCTTTCCTTCCATCTCACTTTCCCTTTGTCCCGTCTCATTATTTTGCCTGTTTTTATGTGTTTATTGTTGACTCACTTTACTTGAATTCCAACAAAACAGATTTTCTTTTTTTTTGTTGTCCAACCTTGCTGTTTTTTTTCCTTAACTTTCATATTTAATTAATCTACTTTGTCATTTTCTTTGGGTGTTTAGCTCATCCATCATGTTATGCATCTACTTCTTTTCTCAGGAGCGGCGCTGTTTTGTTTCTCTTCCCACATCATTTGATTCATATCTCCTTTTCTTAATCTTGTTTGCTTTCTTTTTTTTTTATTTTTTTGTTTTGTTTCTTATTTCCTAAATATACATGGAAACAAACCAATCTCAAGTTCCTTTATCTGAAAGAACAGAAGAAAATTGTCTATGGAAATAACTTGTTTTTTACATTAAAGCAGATTAACTTCATTGACGTATAACCAAAAGCTCTAATAAACACATTTATCAGATTTAATTGCAGAAGCTGGAGTTTTACAGCAAAGATACCGACTTGTGTCAGTTCGTCAACACAACACAAAAAATATTTTAGAAATTGTCACTTCCAATTATATATGGTTGATAATTGTTTACAAATAACTTTATTTTAATGACTGTAGAACTGAAGGTTGGCACATGAAGAACATAACACAGTGTGTGGTGTCATTCGCTGCTTTGACATTTGAAGCCACAGAAGACAAAGAAAGGCGGAAATTTAATAACCACTCTATAGAAACAGGTGTCTGTGTAAGATTTATTTACATCTTCTGTAAACATTATTTGCCTTTAAAATGAACAGTAACTAATAATATATGTATTTGGACGCATCAATAATCTATTTATTTTCTATATCTATTTTATCCCTTTTCGGGGTCACAGGAGTGTCAGTGGATTGTTGACGAGAGTAAACAGAAACGTACATTAACGCATATTCTTATATAGTGTTCCTTTGTTGTTTGAATTATCCCAAGCATTAATTGTGGTAAACAAATACACCTTCTCTTGCGTCAGCCCTTCCTTCAACTCAGTGGTAGGGTCGTCTGGTATTTTTCTAATGAAAGAGAACAAATAAAATACATATAATTTTTGCATTTCTGAGTATTTCCACTTTTAAATTGCTATCAATCAAACTGTGGGAACTGTACCTGGCTGCTCTGCACTAGAGAACCGTGTCTTTGATGAGCAGCCAGGCTTTGTGGCTTCGTGTCTGCGAGTAGGAAGGATGTTTTGTTATAGTGTGCGCTCGAGAGGAGGCTTCAAGCCGCAATCCAGTCGCACCGCACCGTATCTCCCGAAAGAAATGTGTCTCCGAGCGGCTTCGGGATGGTAAATGAACTGGTGGAGGCAGTTTTTTGAGTGCGGAAATGCCGTTTTGCCCAATCCTGAGAAACTGTGCAAACCATCATGTGAGTTTGTGTTCCTAATCGGGTCCAGACAAAATAAAGACTGATGTTATTCCCACGAATTAATGTGCGACCAAGATGCAAATGGTGGCTAACTCTAACCCTTCCTTCGGGTCCGTGTGGCCAAGAATAAGCACTGATTTAGAAAATTAAGTGTGAATTGTAGAGCTGGGTTAATAAAATTGATTAATCAATTTGAATTGATTTAAGCTTAAAAGATCAATAATTGATTCATAAAAATATAAGTTGATTTAGCACATAAAGCTAAAGTCTGCCAGCTTGATGCTAACATTTAATGGAAATTCCCATAGGACAGCTAATGCTAATGCTCAGTCGACCTGAACGTACGTTGATGACTAAATGAACATCTTTATAAACTCACAGGCATGGGTTTCCCAAACTCTTTTAAGGAAACATTTTTTAAAGTAAACATTTGTGGTCTGAAACATCGTTTTTTTTCCCTCATACTGTCTTCTTCTTCTAGAATAATGTGTAATGATAGAGCACAATCGCCACCTAGTGGCCAAACTGAAACACCCTCTAGGAGAGGCAGAACAATGTCAACAATGTTAATGATCTGAACATTTTTTGTTAGAACGTTTCCTTTTTAGAAACTATGTAACACTGTATGATATGAACAATCTTAACAGAACTCACTATTTCTTCTATGGCCGTTTCAGGTATTTTAGATAGTTCTGTGGATGTCAAAATGATGTTTTCTGATAGAAAGCTCTGCGCATGTAAACGTTTGTGATAATCGGATATTGTTTTTCATCCCATGTACACAGTTCAGTTCTAATCCAGTCTTCGATCCGATTGAAGACATTTTGCTTGTGTAAATGAAGAGCTTCACAACTGATTACCCTGCAGTGAGCACAAATCATACCTATATTTTTGGTCAATTTACTTGCAAAATAACTTTCACCAAATTCCTGTTTCGTGTCAAAACTTGAAACGCAGTGGCATGGGACCTGATTCCATGCACCCCTCCAGATTCATATTAGAACATGCTTTAATCAACAAAGCCCACAGTAGTTCTGTTAGCTCTTCTTTATAGCATTTAACAGTTTTCAGTTTTTCATAGAATGAATGTAACAAGTAACAAGTGCCACAGGTCAACACCTACTCTTTTTGTAGCAAAAATGTCCTTACTGCAGTGTATCATTTGGCTGTACATAACCTTTACTCTGGTACACAAACCATGAATCCTGCATTACTGTCTTATTGTTGTGAAATTTCAGGGTTGCGCTAGTCAAAAGAACCAGCAACGATGGTTTGAGAATGGCTCAACCCCCACCACCACCACCTTCCTCACATTTTTTCAACATTTTTCTCTTTATATACCATTTCTTTTGCACATTTCTTCTTTTTCAGTACTTACCATACATACTATGTAAATTAGCATAACACTCCTGCACTTCTGTCCTTGTAAATGCTGCTGATGGCACAGAGTTTCCCTTGAGTGGAATGAACAAAGTTGTATCTATCTATCTATGGCACCTTCCGTGGAAGACATTGTAGAAGAGGCCTTGGGGCACCCTGGTCATCTTTTTTGATGAAATGTTGATTGTGGCTGGGGAGACACAGGACAGTGGGGGTGTCTTTGACCATTAAAACATGTACAGAAGGCTATATGGACAGATAGTTTCAGGAAAAGTAGAGAAACTTGCAGGAGTAACAGCTAGATACATTTACAGTTGGACTTTTAGGAAAAAAGGAAAACATGCACTCATCCCCTCCCCCACCTATCTTATCTGTGCCAGACAAGAAGGGGTTTTTAATTACTCCATTTTTTTTTATTTCCATTTTTTTTTACATTTTAAACTAAATGAGTTTTGTGTCAAAAGGTAAAAAAAGTATATTATAATCATAGCAATTTGGCAGCAGATGGTACCTTAGGCAGCCGCCTATGTTGCCTATGCCTATGACTTCTTAAAGTTATTTGTATTTTTCCTTTTTTTTTATTTCCTCTGTAAAATCACTGAGAAATAATTTCTCAATTTGGACTTTCACATATCAAAAGTTTTAAATATTTTGTTCTTAAATAAATATGTTTATTATAGCAGATTAAGCTAATCTCTAGCATTTGAGAATAAAATCCCATGAGTTTCTAGGCTTGAAACTTGCTGACTACAAATTGAAGACATGGACAGTAGTATTTATTTCATGTACATGTAGTGGCATAAGAAAAACTCTTGAATTTGGGTTATTCTGTTTGAGGGACAATGACCATTCATAATTTAAATATTGCAAATACATGTTCACCCATCATTTTCTAAAAGTATCAATAAGGAGTGAAGGTCAACAGCATCTACTGTAGCTATTTAAAATTGGAACTCCTCTTGTTCTGTAGACATTCCAGAACTGTTCGTCAATTAAGTGCAAGTCCCAAAGTTTATGTCAACACCAGTGCAATGACTTCTATCATGTGTTCGTGAGAGATTTTACTAGGGAAAAAAAGGAAATAGACAAAGCAAACAAAGAAAACAATAAAGTACTAAAAAAAATAATAATAATAATAATTCCGTTAAATAGGTTTCTTCTTATACATGTTTTTTTTTTGTACTTTAATCCATTAAATCAGTTTGTCTTTTAAAAAATTGTGTGGGCATCCAGAAATTGATGAAATTGTAAAAGTGCCAGGTTCAATTTGATGATGCTGCCGCCATTACGCCTGTGAAAAGCAGCTCGCAGAAGGCTGGAAAAAAAAATGATGTTTTTGTAAAGCACAGTGCAAGCGAGAGGCTTGATTGTGTAAGGCTGTTGTTTGAGCAGGATAGTATGTTTTCTTTTGGAGAAACGTCGGTGGGTAATTTTAGTGCACATCATGCTGTTAGATTGAAAGGCTGTGTGTTCTGGAGCAGTGTTAACCGGGTTTTTGGAGGACCTGTCCCATTAAAAATTGGTTTGTTAAGTTTGCATATTGTAAGTATAAAAACAAAACAAAAAAACAAGGAATGGAGCTTTTGGTAAAACCAGCAGGTCATTTCACATCGCCTCTGTATTCTGTTTTCCTCTTTGTTGTTTCCACAGTACTTGTGTGAAAGAGGGGGGTATAACAAAGCTACAATAGAGAGAAGATGCATCTTGAAGACATTTTGTTTGTAAAAAGAGAAAAAAAACCTGCAGAATTGTTTTTTTAATTGATCATTAGTTGATGGAGCTTTTTACATCTCTTTGTTTCGCTGACAAAAAAGATAATTCACATTTCTGTTATAAAATAAAATGAAAAATAATTGATAATAAATGTAAAAGTAAGGTTATGCATTAATTATTGGGCAGATTTTTTTTGTTCTTGCTCTGTGTGGATGTGTAAAAACCAGCCCAATACTGAGCCAGAGTGGGACACTTGTCAGTACTCTCTAAAATTAAAACACGTTGCTTCAAAGAAGCTCTGTAAATGCAAATTGTTGTAGATTACACAAAAGTCTGCCTGTTTTTCAAGAGTTTGACAATGACACCAACAAAAACCCAGCCAGCTGATCTGCCATTGCTGTGATTACCTGCTGAGTGTGTACATGATGGCGACAAATGCCTCTTGATACCAGCATGGAGGGATCCAAAAGGACTAATGAATTTTGTTGGATGTAAATAGACAAATAGAAAGAGAGAAAATGAAGTGGTCATTTCAACTCCTTTTTTTTTAACTTTAAAGTCAATGTTAATCTTTTGACAGTAAAGATGTCACGATGTCATACCAAATGAACACATACTCTTTACTACCCTAAACCTGAAATTGTTTACGCGATCAAAGGGAATCGGCTAATTCTGAAACAGAGAAAAGTGACGTTGCATATTGGCACAGACATGTAACTCATTACTAACGTAAAGTTAGGTCAGCAACACTTTATGAACATAAAGCTGACATTGGTTGATAAGACACTTCACTAATGTTGCATTTCAGTACATAGCCGCTTTTCTCCAATTCTTAATCCACTGGAATTAAGTTAATTGTGTAGAGAGTTGTGTAAACAGTTGAAGAGCAATGT
This sequence comes from Oryzias melastigma, assembly GCF_002922805.2. Lineage (NCBI taxonomy): Eukaryota > Metazoa > Chordata > Actinopteri > Beloniformes > Adrianichthyidae > Oryzias > Oryzias melastigma. Next base: position 27,098,196 of record NC_050512.1, read on the forward strand.
TAGTCAAAAGGATATCAGTAATGAGGCTAATGTTATCTTTAAATTCACTTGAAGCCCCAAATCCCACTACACTGTGATAGCTCACTTCCTGTTAGGGACAGGGAATTCCAAGGAAGTATGATTTAGTGCCAATTTGATCTTGGGATAACAACATTGACATTGAAACCTGACTGCTGAAGACTTTAAAGGGTAACCAAACACTAAATCAACTTTTTTTGGCTGTTGACCTCTATAAATGGGATTTTAAAAGTGCCGTCTGTTGGTCCTTGCCAGATTTTTTACAATTTAAAATAAAGTTGTTTAATTCCTGATGATATGGTTTAAATCTGTCTATGTGCTGCCCCCTACATGTTGAAATGAGATATTACAGTTAATTTTGGGATTGGTCAACTGGTGTAAGTCCAAGAAGTTTCACGTCATCATGCCCTCCAGCTCCAGTATCAAAGCCCCGCCCATCTTTGAACACTCGACACGCTCGAGAGTTGAAGCTCACCATGCGACCGTTTGAGCTCTTCCTGCGACACAGAGAGTGGTGAAGCTAATGCTGAGAGCGTTGGAGCTAGTCCCACAATGCTGGAAACGGCGGAGCTCACTCTGCCATGCTCACGCCAACAGTAGCGAGTTCGCCCCGCTACACCAAGAGCAGCAGAGCTCACTCCGTGATGTTAACGGCAAAAGCGGTGGAGGTCGCTCCCCTTTCCCGAGAATGTCAGAGCTTGCTTGCTTGCTTGCTAATCTGCCCTTGGAAAGCTGGCTGGCCGGCAGACAGAGAGCCGCTGTGGGATGGGGAAGCAGCCTGCCTGGGTCTCCTAAACTTTATTGTCTTGAAAATAATAATTTATTATTATTTTCGAGACAATAATAAAAAGATCTTTTAATTACCTCAAGATAAGCTCACTGTCACAGTCAATAACATCTCCAGACCACAACTCCTCCGCTTACCCAACCCCCCTGAGCCCCGCCCTCTTTTTTTTTTTTTTTTTCTTTTTTTAATCTGGGCTGAGAGTGGAGTCGGCCTCTAACTGTTCTGTTTGGTTACCCTTTAAAAACGTAATCCTGACAAAGAGTTAAACTGGGGGGACATGGCTAAAATGAGAGGAACAACAAATTTCACATTTACGTGTGTGACAGCGAACAGAACTAAACAAACATCTTTAAGTTATCAGTTTAAAATGAAGTTGTAAAGATTCCCATCCCTCACAAATTTCTCTCATATGTGTTTTTTTAGTGACTGGTTCTACACTCAACCTGTTTGACTGCTTCTTATGGCCACACTGATTACAATTAATGAACCAAATGTTCTTTTGAAAGTCACAGTAGTATGTGCTCTTTCCCTGAAGTCTCACACTATTTCAGAGTGGGAGCCCGTTATTAGAAATGTGTTTGTCTAAAGATATGGTGATTCACAGCATGATAAGCAAAGGCCACAGTGTGAGACGGCCATAACTGGAGGCAAGCTAAATTTTTAATGATGCATGTCATCTAAAAAAGCTGATTAGACAAGGTTTAGCCACCGTCAATTATTTGAAGTAGAGTGATGGCTGTTCTAGTGTTCACACGGGACCAAAGATCTGTAATATTTGTGGAGAGTATGTATGGCATCAAGATTTCTCTCCTACAGGATCGAAGACTTTTTGAAGTGGCAGTCGAAAACAGACATGCTATGAAGTGAAGTCACCTTCATGATCAAAGTGAAAGGCAGACTCTTGTGGAAGACGATCAGAAACACATGGCATTCCTGTGATGATGGTTTAACATTTCTAACATTAAATTGAAGTGTCTATCTGCTTAGAACGTTGCCTACATCTCTTAAATTAACTACTCCATCAAACACATGGACAGATGATGATCTTGTACAATCCTTGAGAAAATTGGGTTAAAGCTTTAACATAGTTTTACTGAACCAGTGTTGAAAGTTATGTTATTTATATGAAGTTGTGAATCTTGAATCCAGGAAAACAAAATACAATGAAATCCACAGGCGGTACCGACCACCGCCCTCGCTGCCCCCTTTAGACCTGCCTTCACTAGCTGAGCGGCTGCTACACGCCCCTCACTCTCCGACTGTCCTCCTTTCATCCTGGTCAGAGCAAATTCATTGAGAAAAAAAAAAAAAAAAGTTTTCAAAATGGCGGCTTTTATCTCCATATAGGAACCATCTTGTTTCTTTGGTTTCCTGGGGGTGACGAACAGGTTTATGTAAGTTTAAGAAGAATTGACAAGGGTACATTTTTGGATTTCCTTGGCAACTGAGGTTTTTTATTAACCACACCCACATTTCTCATGTATATTCACATCATATACTGTATCATACCTTTTTGTTTGGAGTGAGTCAACAATCCATATATTTATTTTTACAATATTTTAGTAAAAAATAGTTGAAAAACAAGGAAATGCCACTTTTATGAGCTTGTCACATTTAAAATATACACAATTTTAAAGACAATATTCTTCCTAGTAGCTTACCAGTGAGGATTGATGAATTAGGAAGCAATAGATCAAAACCTCTTGAAGCACTTTAAATGTGTCAAAAGTACAAACTACTTCTTTTAAACGGTAACCAAACAGTAAATCAACTTTTTTTGGTGCTGACCTTTATCAATGGGGTTTTACAAGTGATTTCTGTTGGTCCTAGCCACGTTTTTGATAGTTGAAGTTATGGTCTAAAACCACCTTTACGCTGCCCCCTACAGGTTGAAAGTAGATATACAGTTGAATTTTGTGACTGATCAACTGGTGTGAGTCCCACGACGTTTCAGAAGTTTCAGGTCATCATGTTCTGCAGCTCCAGTATGAAAGCCCCGCCCATCTTTGATTTTGTAACGGCCTGTTGTTTATGGTGTTAGCTTTAGCATGGCTCGTGGGTGTATTGCTTTCAGTTGTCAAAAATCTACTGGCTTGCACAACTTTCCAGTGGACTTTGAAATTGGTATTGAATCCAGCAAACTCCATCTCGGTGAAAGGATTTGCAATGAAAGTTTCACTCGAGATTGTTAGCTTTAAAAGTTAGCCTTTATTAGCTTATAATGCTAGCGTCACTTTACCACTCATTTTACCATTTTTCCCCTTTGGTCTTTGACTATGAGCATCTGCCTGGGGAGAAGGTGGAGGAGGAAAAATCCTCCACCTTCTCAGGAAGTTCAGTGGAGATACTGGCATCACTTAACTCTGTACCACTCTCTATATTGAAGACGCAGAGTGACTATGTCACCTCAAGCTAACCTCACTGTCAATCACAGATCCAAACCACACCTCCTCCGCTCAGCCCGCCTCTTTTTTTGCATTTTTCAAATCTGAGCTGAGAGTGGAATCAGCCTCCAACTGTGCTGTTGTGTTAACCTTTAACTAACAGATGGCAGGGTCTTCCCAAAGTCAAAGGCTATGTCCGAATTCTCTCCCTAACCCCTAACTACTAAAAAAATATAAGGATTTTAAAGGCAATTCGGCCACAATGCTTTTCTTTAGTTTTTCTAAACACCAGATACGCCAATACGAACATTTCTCAACGTCTATTTATGACTCTACTATGTTCTGAAGGGGAAAATGTGGATGGTTTCTTAAAAAAACTACATTTAAGCACATTTTTTGTTTGAAGTTGTTTGATCGCAATGCATTGTGGTCCACATTCGCTAATCTGTGGAGCATCGATGCATGCTAGCTTTTGGGAAAGTTCTAATGCACTCAGTTTTGGAATTAGTAGATTCGGACAGCACTAGAAAATGGCAAACGCACTTTATAGAGCACTATATAAAGAATTGGGACATAGCCAAAGTCAACAAAACTTAACCTTGTGGCATAAGTGTGAAATTTTGCGAGGATCAAACCCTTTCCCCGTATTGTATGAAACTGTGAAAATCACCAAATTTCACGGTGTTACATCCTGCTGCTGCTGTCTGGCCTCTCATCCACTCAGTTCCCTTTGGCTCACCTGGCAGGTATGGCCAATCTGCCTTGATTGGCAGATGGTGACTATTTAAGCCAGAGGAGGCCACACCAAGCCAGGCAGGGAGCAGAGCAGCAGGCTGGGTGGTGGTCTGTGTGGTGTTGATTTGTGTTCCTTTATGTCTGGTGTCCGGTTTAATGTTGGTGTCCCCACTGACGGTCATCCTCTAGACTCTGGGCCAGTTTTCCCATTGGGGATGTAATACACGGTTTGCCACAAAATGGTCACCAAGCTGTAGGTGCTGTGTTCATACTATAACAAGTTAAAAACTTTCTTTGGATTTCTCCACCATGTGTTTTAGTTTAGTTACTTGAATTTTGTTTTTTTATTATTATTATGCCCACTGTGGTGTCATAATCTTTTGGGGGGAAGGTTGTTCACTTTGCCCAAAGTTCATTTTCTCCTACTACTAGGTATGTGCGTACTATGGTGAGCTTTTGAGTAGGTGGTGGAGGCAAAATTTTCCTTCAAACCTGCGGTAAGAAAGAAAAATTGTGAAAACAATATTGTCCTTGCAGTCCAGGACTGCTGCGGGACATAATTACAGTTTAATGTAATCTGAAAATCAACACACATGCTTAGGGAACTGCATTCGAAGGCCTGGGAAAACCCACTGCCACAGGGAGACCAGGCAAACTCCAGAAAGAGAGGCTTGATATTCAGCAGAGATTTCAGCCAGGATCTAGTGTTAAACCACCACACCATAGTGCAGCCCATCATATATCACAGATAATATAATTATAATGATGATGGAGTGCAGGGAGGATCCCATTGGGCGGTTCGCCTCATTAAAAAATGCAGGCTAATGCAGACTTTTAGCTAGGACAGCAGTCGTGCTCACTTTTCTATCTTAATGATCACTGTTCTTTCACCAATCAACCCAGACAAAGCAGAGGTTGTGTGAGGGCCGAATCCAGGGGGAGGAAGGCAGATGAGATGATCACCCAGCTCTTTTCTAAAAGCTACTCTGGAGGCTTTTAGAGTAAGTCAAAGTTAGAGAAAATTAATCAAAAGGCCACAGGGTAATTTTTGCATGCTTTGAAATTTGTCCAGAGGGGACTTTTAATTTCAGTTTTTGAGCGGGCAAATCTATTTAAACGGTAAAAAATAAATTCACATGTCTGTTGTGTACTGTTTTATTCTGTGTCTCAGCTAAAAGCCTTTTTGCAGCATTTGTGTCCTAAAAGGAATATTTTGAAAGGTTTTTGTGAGCAAAAAAAAAAAAGAGCAAATCTTTTATAACACACAAAATGGGAAAAATTGGATTACTCAAAAAAGAACAAGACTAATATTTTTGTTTTTTCACCACCAAAGACGGATTCCATTAACTGGATTGATGATGTTGTCTATTTTTAGACTCAGCGTTTTGTATTTTGGGAATGGTTTAACTGATGCTTACTTTTGTCTGCTTAAAATCTAAAATCCAATACTTTTATCTCTCTGCAGCTGTTAGTCTCTGTTTTATTTTATTCTTATTGTATTTACTCTATTACTCAACTTTTTCTAAGTCTTCCAAACTTTCCATTGCTGACATTATAGCGTGAACATTTTGCTGAGTCGACACTTCAGCTGAAGGAGAAAATCAAAATCTGAATTCCAGAGTGTAAATGCAGCTTTAGCGGGTTGTGGCAGTATATCTAGTGGCACTTTGTCTTCCCTTAAATCTATTTCTCTCAGTTTATATTTTCCCCATAAATGCATAGATTTTTGCAGACCTTAGCACACTGGTTTGGATGCGGAGCTGCTGAAGGATTTCCACAGACACTTTGAGTTTTTAATCCACCTGAATACTAAACTATGTTAAAAAGAGAAGAGGTCTGCACCTAAGTCAGTCTGAATGGACATTTTCCTTCTACTCCAAAAGACCAAATCCAAAAATTAAAGGACAAATTTCACAGAAAAAGCTGTATAAGACCTTAAGAAAAAGACTACACCTCATATAATACACAGCAGTCAAAGCTTTCAATAGAACGGATCACTGTTAGGAGCTCATTTCAAATCTGAAAGATTTTTTGAAAAAAATGTATTTCTATGATAAAAAAAAAACAAAGTCGCATAACTAGCATGTCAGAACAAAATAATTTAACATTGTGGATGCTGTTCCACTATTAACTAGAACTTTTGTCATGTTTGTGTAAGCTTCATCCTAAAGAAATGGCTCTGTTCTTGTATATTTGCCAATAACTGCAAACACTCAAATCACTTCAACTGAAGTACACTATGTGACCTTGAACTTACCTAGAGATCTTGAAAGATTGGGTACACACTTAAAAGTCAAGTTTATATATATATATATCATTTAATCTGAAATCCTTAAAAACGTCACAATTTTTAACACCTTTCGCAGTTTATCATCCCGCCATGGATGCTCCAAACCTAACTTGAACTGTTGACAAAGTATTCACATCAGTGCGCTGATGATGTTCTGAGATTTTTCAATGTGATTCCGCCTGCAGTGATATAAGACAAGAAGTTGTAGATGCCTCCACAATCACCTGAATTATTTACCACATGGCAGACAGGCGGCAGTTTGTGAGTTAGGGGCTTAGTACCTGAGCAGGTCGTCAGCAGCCCGGCAGCACTGCAGGGAGCTGTGCAATTACTATTTCCAAGACAAAACAGTCACGCTCCTATTACATCTCATGTACTTTTGTAACATAAATCGGACAGAGGCTGTGAGAAGTTTTTAAAAATAAGGCACTTTTTGTTTTAGAAAATAAAACCAGTCCAGAACAGCACAAAGTTGTAAGGGAGGGGTGTCCAAAGTCATTCCTCCAGAGCCGCTGTTCTACATGTTTTCCACCCAACCTACAATTCAAGCTCCTTATTGGCCAAACACACCTGATCCAGGTAATCAGCAGCAGATAAGGCAAGGTTTCCGGCCCTCGAGGACTGACTTTGGACACCACTGTTGTAAACAATCTTTGGTTACATTTAACCTTTGTTTTTAGAATCTAACAAATATGCCTAAAACAATTGCACTTTGGCATGTTTAGCCTTAGAAAACTTCAGAATACTCCTATAAGTGCGGGGGTCTGCAACCTTCAACACTTACAGAGCCGTTCGGGTCAATTTTTCACCGACCAAAACCCAGCAGGATCCACAAAGTCTCACTTCATGCTTTGGAAAAATAAGATATGATTTGTAATGCTACCATTATTAGAAATAAAAATTAACTTCTTTTGCATTAATAAAACATAAATATAAAGAGAAAATACATTTTTTTTCAAAATATGAAGCAGTTTATAACGTTTGTGTCTAACTTTTGGTACACATGGTTTCCTTTCAAAATAAAAGACACGTGTCACATAAAATCAGCTCAATGCTGCCAATGTAGTAGCAGGTAGTGTAATGTAAGCTGTTATTAAAAAAGAAAAAAAAGTTTATTTTACCATTTGTGGTAGATCTGATAAAAATACATGAATCCAACTCAAAAAAATAAATCGCAGCCAATTGCGACTCTCATTGTATTTCTCAACCCATAAGACGCACATACATATTGTTCAAAAATAGAAAATCCATTTTATAATCCAGTTCACCTTAATTCTGGTTGTGCTCTCTGACTTCCAAATGATTTTTTGTGGAACATGGCACATCAAAATCTAAAGTCTAAAATGTTTTAGCTCAGTATGTTCATTTTTAAGAACTAAAAACTATTTTTCCTCAACCAGAGAGCCACAATGGAAGGGTAAAAGAGCCACATGTGGTTCTGGAGCCGCAGGTTGTAGACTCCTGTCCAAAAGTTTAATTTTAGATTATCTTGGTGAAGCTCAACCTTGATGTGAACTCTGAAAGAAACTGGGAAAACTGTAAACAGACTAATTTGCACCTCAATGTAGAAACAGGGATTTCATCCTTTTTATCAACAAAAAAAGGAAAATCCCTGTATACTTTTGGACAGTTTTGTAAAAATTAGATTTGGTTTGAAGTTCAGTGTCTCACCTTTCATTATAGGCTAAAGTAAAAAAAAAGTTTTTGGAAGCATTGAAGTAACACTGGAATTTTTAAATTTGTGAAGTACTGTATTGTTGTAATGCAGCCACGTGGGAGCCCTAGCCAGGGTCTCATTGTACCGGTCCCAAGCCCGGATAAATACAGAGGGTTGTCAGGAAGGAAGGGTATCCGACGTAAAATCTTTGCCAAATGAAATATGCGAATCTGTCCTCTGGAGGAAGCTGATTCGCTGCAGTGACCCCTGAAGGGAAAAGCCGAAATGAAAAGAAGAAGAAAGTACTGTATTGTCTGCTCTATAGGTTGGACTAGATTTCGATCTTTGGTCTTTTAAAAGGTGCATTAAGCTAGACAAAAGAGTCAGAGATAAATCCGTCAGACATAAATCCGTCAGACTTAAACGATGTTCACAGTATTTCTAGAATTTGTTTGTAACACGTTATACTTTAGCTACTTTAGTATATTTGCAATACCTTGCAACCTGACAGATGCAGCTGAAACAATTATTACTGTCACAACGCCAACTCCCAACCATGTTAGTAACATCTAAAGAAACTACTGTCTGTAGAAAAATCCGAGTGACATTTTAACAGAGCGCCATCTACCTCTTAAAATTGATTTGATATCAGTAAGCATAACCAGAATGAATCCAAAAATAAGGCATTTTGAATTATAAAACACAGGCGTTTTTTGAAAAAACAAAAAAGAGGCTTATATGTCTGTTTCAATGTGCGTAAAATACATGTGTATATTTACTGTTGTTTTTGAGAATTTACAAGAAAATGTTCTGAGTGTTGCGACTCTTCATCGCTGTCAGACAATTATTTTCCGTTTTCTGTAGTGTCTTTTTCTGTCCTTTGTTCACACTTTCAGACAGAGAAAAATAGAACTGACGAGGGGTGGCAGAGACAAGTGGGGAGGGGGATAAAGGTGGCAATTTAGAAATATCACCAGTGCACTGAAGAGCAATCAAAGCACTTTTAGAGTTGGTGTATGAACTCAAAGCTGAACACCAAACACCATCAGTGAGTGCAACAGTGATGTCCCCAAAGAAGAGTCAATACAATAGAATCTATTAGAGACAGACTCAGCACGAAAGGTTAGGCTTTGGCATATTAGCAGAGAATTTACCTTCTGTACAAACAGAGCCAAAGCTTTTATTTTATTATGTTAAATACAAGTTATCAATCAGTGAACAAGAATATGCAAGTTTTAAGATTAATTTTTTTACCTAATGACTTAATGTTTAGCGAAATCAAGTTTTTTCTGAGTCTCTTATTTTCTTTTTTTGCACTTTTTATGTCAAATTGCTAAGACTTACTTATCCTTCCTTTTTGTTTTATTCTTAGGTGTCAAAATGAGCGGTGTAACAATTCATTTTAACACGAATTTGATTCATATAATTTGTGGTTGACGATCCAGGACACCCCAGCTTTGGGGTTCTTTATAGTGATAAAAATAAACAGTATAATACACTTAAAAGCTCATAAAGATGTGTTTTTCATGGTAAGGCCCCTTTAACTTCCAGATGCTGGCTGACAGTTGAAAAAGTTATAAAAAAAAGTTTTACCTTAAATGTTTGCCATTTTCTCACTACTAGGTTAAAACCTATTAACCCATTACGATTTTTTTTTTTTTTGGCCTTTTTACACATTTTGTTTTGCCACCCTGTATGAACGTATGAAATACAGCTGCCCATTGCCTTTGTTTAAAGAAAGGCTATACTTTAGGACATATTCAAATGAACATACTCCCTGGAGGTTATTTATTTGCTTTCCATCCTTGCATGAAGCAGAGATCTAAGGATTCCAGGTCCTGAAAGGACATCAAAACTGAATCGCCAGTGGAAAGTAAACACCACCTCCATGTATATATTACGCATTGCTGCTCTTGTCCCATCCACACACTGTCTATTTGTCTTCAGTGAAAAACATCTTACCTTTTGCAGGAAGCACTTATTATTCTAAGAAACACCTGTGGTAACTTTAAACATATGGCAGTGACTTTGAGGCAAAGAAATCATACCAACAAAGAGTTTCCTTGAAGATCAACAAACTTTTGAGATGAAATAGTACCAGTCATCAAGGGCAAGAACAAACCAGTTCACCTAGATTTTGTTGTTTTCTTTACCAAGGGTCATCTGAAAGGACAGCCAAAGCGTGGATTAACTATTTATATTCAAAAATGTATATTTATATTCAAAAGAGCTGTTGAATCTCACATTAAAGTAAATTAAATGCATTTATAGTTTAAAAACAAAACATGATGTTTGGGAAATCCTGTATTGATGTTTTTATGGCCTCATGTGGATAGGTACAGCCGGTCAAAGAAGATGGGTGTTTTCACACCTCCCTTTTTTGTTTAAGTTAACTAAAATGTGCTTCCTAAAGTAAAATTGAAAATATAACATAAATATTTATTGTTTTACCTTGATTCAAAGCCAAAGGTACTTTACAGTTGCCAATTGACCCATGCACACAGAAAATCACAGCCTGGTGGTGGCTCCACTGCCTAACATGGCGCCAACCTGAAACCACCAGGAGCAAAGTGGAGTTCAGTATCTGGCTCAAGGACACTTCCACACATGAAGTGCATTGAACATGAACAAAGCAGAAACAGAACCTGTGATCTTTCAATTACAGGTTAACCAGTCTGCGGGTGCACTATGACCGCCTTACACACTTTGTAATCTTGACCAAGTGTGCAGGTATGAAAACATTAGTCTGGACCTAACAGATGGGCCCTTCTTAAGAAGTGGTCTCAGTCTGGTTCTTAGCAGACTCTATGTACTTTACCTTAGCTTGTTTGGAACCTACAATTTACTGCAAATGGGAGTTAAAGACCCACTCTTATAGAAATCGTGTTTTTTTTTGGTGTTTTTAACATGCTCTTGTGGAATTTTCTGATGATGGAAGACATCTATAAAGTAAATTAAGCATAACATAACTTTTCTGCGTATGTCATTTTTCAAATCTTTGTGAATCAGGAGGAGACAAAAAGGATTGTTTTAGAAAAACCAATGGAAAAGCTTCCGTAGATGCTCAGTTGGCTGTAACTTCCGATGTGTCCACTTGCAGACAAATAGCTCCATATACACCTTCATTTTCCCTGTCTAAGATGACATCTGGATCAAAACTGTACAGCTGGACAACTCCAACATTGCTCGCCATTTTTATTTCACCACTAATGTTGGGTTGGGTTTGTGAGGGGCTGTAAGCTTGCAGTAGAGCGTGTCAACAGGTGGATGATGGGAAATGGGAACAACAGACCAGCACACAACTCGGAGGCAAATTCCCAATAAACTACTGCCACTTTGCAGAAACTATGTCCTAGAAAAGGACACAGGTTATTTGATTTAGCCTAAAACAGCATAACCAGAATTAAAAGATCACTGGGAATGCTTTTAAAATAGATCAAAAGATTATTGGACTGGGACTCTAAGGGATTAACTGCATTGGAAGTCATAGTAAAAGTCATGATGCACAGTCAAACCTGGGGCAACAAGGAAGTACAGTACCTCCTTAATCATTTGGAGAGGCTCACAAATAACTTGGCTGCAAGAGAAAGCATGAATATGCAGTTGGATTTTTTATGTGTAACAAAAATATGAGGAAGTGAGGTTTTAAACTAGTGCCATATAAACAAGTGAAAAAACATTGTCACACAAACATAAAGGTATAAAATGCATTAAGCAGGTGTTAAAGTTCTGGAGAATAAAAAAAAAACACTGATGCCAATGGTTTGGTGAACTTGGTAAGATACACGGAACAGTGCCAGCTGTTTCTCCTGTGGACATGGCAGAAATCAACTCCCCTGCAGACGAGGCCTTATCACGTCACGTTATTACAATCCTTGCAAGCAGAAGGTGGTGAAACTGACTTCAAAACAGATGCTCTGGAAATTCAAATTGATTTTCACAAACTAGTAGGTGTTGCAAAAAGAATAATTATCCTGTAAGCAAGAGTAGAATGCAAAACTTCCTTGATTGTTTTTTCCTGAAGTAGTGCCGCTGATTTCTCGCCAATAGATGCATTGATTGTAATGCATGATATTGCATTTGTAAATTTTAGTTCACTGGCAAAAAAATAAAAAATCCAATGAGAATAGGAACCAAATCTGAACTTAATTTAAACTAAATAAATTTATTAATGAACCTTCCAGGTTTGACTTTGCCCTTTTTTGTGGTTCTCAGAAGAGTTGAAACTGTAATGCTGCCAAAAGTGGACCCACATCATATTGAACTCTATGGGTTAGGAATGGGATGGCACTTCAGTTCATATGTGAGTCAAGGCAGGTGAGACAATTCTTTCTTTCACATGTGTTTAAGAGATCACTTCCAATGAAAAGTCTATGTAAAGACCCATATCTGCTTATTTTGGGCTTCTGCGTTCAAAACTCTTGTGTTCAGGCATCACTACGCTAGTTTTGAATCAATTTGCAGACTCCAAGAACAAAACGTGCAGCCATTGTGGTGATGCTGAAAGTTAAACCAGTTGAACTTTGGCCAATACAGTAAATACTGTAGATTCTGGGGCAGAAATTAATAATTGCAGTTTGTGCCCAGATGGAATTCTATGCAGCACTTTCTTGAAGATGTGACCTGTGCCAGTGTGTATGTAAAATAGCAAGTCAAAGTAAAGTTGCCAGATTTCACATATTTGACATGCAGGATTTTTACAGTTGACATTTTTCTATTAATTTTTAGCATTTGGCCTTGTTCTTCTTTGCATGATGAACATAGTTGACTCGTGGAATTTTCTTTCAGGCTGTCTGATAATCTGACAGCTCTATTTATCAGCCACGTTTTTGTGATCTTGCTGAACCGTCAAACATCATTCATAAAGTGAAAATAAAATACAGTCGAAGATCAACCCGACTTTCTTCTTTTAATAGGTGCTAAATGATTTTTCCCTTCTTGGAACAAATATTTCCTCTAAAATAAAATGCTACCTACACATAAACACTGTG
>NC_050512.1:27111590-27120201 GCF_002922805.2 Oryzias melastigma
TAATTTCAACATCAAACACTGTATTTTAGAGTTAATAAATGTTTTTATTAAACGTTTTATTGATTTTGTCACAACTGCATTTGCTCATTAAATTGTGATTGTGGATCTCAAATATTGATCTAGATTACCATGAAATGCAGGCTTATGGAGACAGAGACTGTCTCCACATATGTACAGCTTTGCCCAAACATGTGTTGCAGAATACAGACACAGACGCTTCACATTACACATTTAACAAGAATCTGCCTTGGATGAAGTAACACATATCTATCTCACCTACGTGTGATTTCAACAAATCACTTAAAGCGCAGGCTTTGTCTTGGCTTCAAGCCTGTGCAAACATGAGATTTCCTGCATTATTAGCACCTATATTAACATTTTTTTCATTATGCATTGTTTGCAAGAACAGATATATTAATAACGACAAAATGTGGCAAATACATCTGCTTTTATTCATTAACAGTTTATTTAAAGTATTGTTCGCAACTATATTTTTTTCTATGATAAAATCGTTCCCGGGATCTTTTCATAATAATTATGCAGTTTTTATCATTTTGTCATTTTTTAGACCTTATATGCACCGTGGCAGTAACTCATTAGAAATACAATTCTGGTTTATGGGAGGGACTGTTGACGCGGAGCCACCCCTCGCTGAGAGCTCTGTTTGCGCGCTCACCCGTGAGCTTACAGCCTCAAGCTAACATAAAGTCTGTCAATCCAGCTGTAGACCTAAGTGTGAGCGAGCCAGGGTGCAGGCATGGGGAAAGGGGACTTTGGCTCGCCCGTTTCAGTAGCTGCATTGTTAGTCTGAGCCTTTTCAAGCATCCGGTTTTCTGATCTAACACAATTTTAAGTAAAAAATACTCAGAAACACCGTTTTAATAGTAACTTATTTATAGAGGTTCTCTACTATGAGAAAAATGTTACAAAAACATTTTAAAAACACAAAAAGGTCATTTTCTTTGAAGTGGGTCAATAATGCATTTAAATTTAGTAGGTTAGCAACATCCATTTATGATTATTTGCTATGACTGATTATTACTGCATGTTTGACACTCTAAAGGCCTTTTGCTTTGATCCTGTCTTATTTTGAAAAGCTCCATAGTGTGCACACCGTGCCTGCCTTTACTTCCTGTTTGTGTCAAAGCTGATGTACAGTTTTTATCAGCAATTAATTCAGGAATATTTAGTCAATTTTATGCTTTCCATCTCAGATCCCTTTTTTTTCCATTCTTCACTGATGTTGTTAATATAAAAATAACATACGCATACATATGCAGCTTATCATATCCTGAAACTACCATGTGACCTATTGTGGTATTGTGGAATTTTGGGGCTCCAAACTATCATCTCTAAGCATTTTTAGGCTAACTTTGTTTGATAGGTCTGAGTTGTGGGTGAAGTTGGGTCTAAATTGTATCAATATTCACACGCTTGTCTTAAATGATTTTAAAACTCTGATAGCTCCTCGTATTTTTATCCATGTTTTGGACTGTTGGAGAAAGTATGTTAGTGAGTCTGTAGTGAAACTAGTTTCCATTGCAAACAGTTTAATCCTATGAATTCCATTGATATTAACTAGGTTACTGTTTGTACTTTTGCCAATTAGCAGTTTTATAAGAGAGTTTGTTTGTGTGTGTTGATTTACTGGCAAAATGTTGGGACTGTGGTGTCTTTGTTTGTAAGAACTGCATCTTTTTGATGACAGCAAATGTGGCCTTGAGCACAAAGTAACATTTCAGAAATCAGAGAACAGACTGTACACAATTAGCAAAGCACATAGCCTTGAAATCAGGCGATTTTGGCAGTGTGTTTCTCAGCGTTATGCAGAGTTGAAGTGTGTGTGTGTGTTGGGGAGGCGGTTTGTCAGCAAAAGGCCCTAGCAAGGGTGTCAGTTTGTCTATTACTATGAGCTCTGCTAATCCAATAGCCAATACAAAAGCAGGGCTCCAGGGTTTGAACTGCTCCAGTGATATGGGTGTTCAGTGAACAACCAACACGCACATTTACACTTGCAGCAAAAAAAAAAGAAAAAAAAAAACAACCTTTTTCGGCACAATAGCTGCACTTTTTCCTGTCTAGTTTGGGATGAAAAAAAAATGCAACTTTGTATTGTAGCATGTGCGCATGCTTATGTAAATTTTGAGTCTTGGATTTTAAGTGGATCTGATTAATTACCTTGTTAGCTGCTGTCCCAGACGCAGCAAGAATTAAGTCTTTTAAAAAGGCCACGTGTATCTAATAAAAGCAGATGTTAGGTTAATTCAGATTTAGAATTAAGTGCAATGACATGCAAAAACGAGCTGCTTTGAAAATGCTAAAAAGCTATTTGGATTCAATGGGAAAAAATACTATATGACAGAATCTGGTTCAAACTCCATAGGCTACTATGAAAAAGAAAATGACTCAAGTGACTCTAGACCTCCAAACATAATGTGGCCTGCAGATTAGCTCTAAAACTAGTACATGGAGAGTTTCATTGAATGGCTTTCCAGGGTGGAGCAGCTGCATTCAAGCCATATATCACTAAGTGCAAAGGAAAGTGTCAGTTGCAGTGATGTAAACCACTCTGCCACTTGACTCTAGAGCAGTGGAAAGACATTATTTGTAGCAACGAATTGCGCTTCTCCATCTGGACGAGTATGGGTTTGATTCTTGCCAAAAGAATGGCACTTCTCTGCCTGCATTGTGCCATATGTGAAGTCCGATGGAGGGAGGGGGTTATGGTGTGAGTTTGTTTTTCAGGATTAGAAGGAAGGAACTCTGAATACCTCAAAATACCAAGAGATTTTGGACAATTTGTGTTTCAAACTTGATAGGAACCGTTGGGTTATTACACCAGTACATAAACCAAGGCATGGATGAGTCAGTTAGGTTTGGATGGATATGCTTGGTTATTTTAATCCCTTTAAATGTAGGGTTAAAGCTACATTCATACATACAAATGTGGCACATTCAAGAACACGTTGAACGTAGGTTTTTGTACACACTTCTAGCATATGTGTCAGAGCTCTGACTCCCCCTCTGGTCACTGGCGAGAGCAGTCACCAGAGTACTGACTGCACTTCATCTCCCAACAGCCCCAACGCACAGTTCTTGGATCCTGCTTAGCTATCTCCAATCTGACAATCACCCACCTGCTTCTTAAGCAGCACACAGAGCCTCACTCAGTGCGAAGTATTGTTTTGGGCCACCTCGCCTGCATTACTGAGCGTTTCTACCTGGACCTGATCTTCTGTTTCTGACCCTACCACCTGCCTTGACCCTCGCCTGGACCCTGACTACTTCACTCTCCTCTTGGATAATCCCATGCTCGCGATTGACCTCTGCCTGTTTGACCCTAATCTAGTTTTGTGGACTTTTAGCTGTGCTTAGTTCCTGTCTGTGCTAATAAACCAGCTACACGTGGAACAAGATGTTTGCCCATTGGTGACATTATAGTGTTCACACTGGGCCGTGGCCACTCGATACTACTGTATTTTCTCACAGTTGGTTGCGGCTTGGTGCAAAATGTCCAGACAGTGCAAATCCTACGAATCTTGCTTTAGGCTTTTTCTTTTACAGCTCCATTCAAATTATTCAAAGATTTGGTGTCAAATGATTCTGGCCCGGCATAAATCACAGTTATTAATCTATCCTTCGTAATCGCTTCCCAATCGTTGGAACTTCCATGTTTCAAAAGGACGCTACATATGCCACTGCCAAATCCAAGTCCCTGATTAGACAAAGTTCAACACGTTTTGTACGCAAGGTCCCCTTAAGGGGACCTTAAAACTTGTGTAGCGATGCATGAACACCAGAGTTTTGAACGTGGGACTCTGAAACATGTGCACGCGTGTTTACATGGACTTTTCATTGAAAGCAGTTGCTTGAACATTTCTAAACCCAATGTGAATCTAACATATGATTGCTGGTTTCCTTGGCCAACTTCAAGGTCCAACATTTACGTTAGCACACACATACTTATGGAAAAGTCCCCCATGAAAGGCTGGGAGTTGCAGTAGATTCAAGCCTTGTTCCCAAATATAAAAATTTGGGGAATTTAAGTAGGAGGTAACTTTTTTTCTTTTATTTTAAGTTTAATTTTTGTCTAGATTTCCACCAAAAATCACTTCTTATGTAAAACTTTTACCCCACGTTGCTGCACGATGTCATGGCAGATTTTAGCCTAAAAATACTGGACTGAAACCAGTTTGGCATGTGTTGGCATCGCGGGGAACATGGATTCCAGTAGTGAGCCTAAATGGAGGGGCTGTCTTTGTAATATTTGGAAACTTGAGCCAAGCCATTTGACAATCGAATCCTTAAAAGAATGGCAGGGGGGTGGGTGTCTAAAATGCCTTTAACAGTAGGGTTCCGTTGAAACAATTACTTTAAATGTACAACAAAAGCACTTTCCTTCTTCATATGGGATTTTATAACTTCGCCAATGAACTTCAAATCGTGCCAACTAATTTGTTTGGCAAATTAGCTTTAGCATGTCTCGCAGCGTGATTCAAGTCTCACAACAATTGGAGTCAAATTGTTTTTTAGCATTTGTGTGTCTGGCGTTGTGATAAATAGCTCGTCGGAAAATTGGGAAACAGTGTTTAGCTATCAAATTAAATGGTTTTTAATCAGCCGGTGTTTTTAATGGTCGGTTCAAAGCGGGTTTAGTTGTGCTCAACGCTGACAATAGAAGACAAAAATTAGGAAGGTTTGTAATTGAACGTGCTATGATACCTCTGTTAAATAGTTGTATTATAACAGCATTGCTTTGTTTGTTTCTTAAGGGAAATTAGAATTGGTATGTGAGTGTCCTAATAAGCAAAATTTCTGGAACTACATTTCCTTGTTTGTAGCTGACATGCGAGAACAAAGAAACTAAAAAAAGCAAAGAACACATATTTGTAAGGGACGTAATATTCAAATTAACAAGATTTAATTATTTAAAAGTTATCAATAAATGAAAACTCTTCTTGACAACTAAAAACATTATTGCAATTATAGAAGTAATGAGTAACTTTCTCCACAATCCAATTAATTGTCAAAAATATGTATTAAAAACATGTTTTTCTTTGTTAATGTTCTCTTTGCAAATACCTTCCTGGATTAATATAATTTATGCTATTTTAGAATAAAACATTTTAAAATGGTTATTTTTTGGGGTCCTTACCCTTTATTAAAAATATTTTAATAATCTTAATCTTTATTAGGAACACATATCTCCATGACTTTATGTCTTTAAAAATAAAAGCTTTAAACGTCCTGAATTTTTTTCATCAAAAGTATAAAAATAAAAAATAAAAACTCATGCTTCGCCGACAATTTGAGCTGAAATGTAGACTTGGATAGCTTGTATTTAGAGATTAAAATCTAATATAAGCTCCTCAGACGTTCCTCTAAGAAACCTGCAATAAATAGCAGATGGCAAAAAGGAAGTGAAATATTCATCATTGTTGGGGCTCCATTCCTCTTACTTTCCAGGCTGAGCCAAGCGGTGAGTAGAAGTGACAAATTCATTCTTTCTGGGTCAGAGAAGAAAGAAATGGTTGATTGTGTAAATAATGGATCATGTCCTTGTCTCTTGGCTGTCTAAATGGATTTAGCTTTAGCCTCAACTGATGCTAATAAGATGAGCACAAGAACTAGGCCGGAGAACAATTAACAAACACAGACACGCATACCAGCATTACTGTCTGTCTAAGAGCCTGCACACGTGGAATTCGTGTGACTGCTTTCATTTGTGTGAATGAAAAGTGCAGATTATTTTAGGTGGTTTATGCTGGAAAAGGGTCATGATCTCTTGTTGGTTTGAATTTGTAAATTTCTAATTCATCTCTGAAACCTTTTGGTTCGGCCTAGTTTTAAATATTAACGTTTTATCAAAATAACTGCTTACTCCTGAGCAAAAATGCAATCTCTAAAGACTAGAATAATGCTCAATGCATGTAAAGACTGACTATTTTATTTCTACTTTAGTTCCTAATTTGAAATATGTAAAACCTGGAGTTGCTTCCATTTTGTTATGGGGGTTTTCTGATTTATTTTCCGTTTTATTTTATTTATTTATTCACTTCGTTTAGTTTCGTCAAAGTATTTTTTTCAACTTGTCTAGAGTCTTAGCCTGTATATTTGTTGTTGTTTCTGGTTTTTGTGTTATTTAATTTGAAAACTCAAAAAAAGAGAAAAAAAACCTGCTTAATGTGTACTAATGTAAAGAAGAACATGTTGGTATATGAAGTTAAACTTCATTGTAATATGGTCACAGTACATAACATATTGTTTTGTTCAATGCACATCAATTGGTATTTTATTGATAGAACTTCAGCATATATACACAATATCGGAATGCAAAGCTTCCTGAACACATGCAACAGTCTTCACACGAGATTATTAACCAATTAACTAATCAAATTAATTTAATATTACATTTTCTAGAGTATTTTGGAAATGTATCATAGGATGATTTCCACAAAATCCTTGAATATCAGGATGGCAAATATTGAAGGAATAGTGTGAAGAGAACCAAAAAAAAGTTAAAGTAACAAATTTTAAAGAATGGTTGTTAGCATAAAAAAGAACAAAGAAAGAAAAATGAAGAAGATAAGTGATGGGCAGTTAAAGTTTCATAAAAATCTGAGACTTTATTTCAATATGTGCCAACAAAGTTTAAAAGCTTTATTATACAAAAGGCAAATACAGTCGCAAGGGCTTTTCATTTTTTAAAAATCAAGCCAAAATTCAATCCAATTTCCAAAATATGTAGGGCTGAACGTTGGTTGGTTTGTTCGGAAGCCAACAAAGTTTAAAAATGGACGTAAGGCCCACACACAAAATTCTGTCTGCATAGCTGATGCTATTTAAATGAACACACTAGAATCTTTATTTTATTCAGGACCAAAGCCCTATCTTTTTTACCCTAGAATTTATTTAACTTTCTTTTTGTTAAGCTCTAACATTGCTATGGCAGAAATATTTTTAGTTTAGTTTAAGTTTTTAGTCACTTTTATACAATCTATAGTACGTTTAGGATTAGACCAGAAGGGACGGCAGCAAAAGTTGGCAGTCATAAAAAAAAGGATACGACTATGTTGTTGTATTTTCGGTCAAGAGTACTCACTACATAAGAAGCCATTATTAGCAAAACAATTTGGTCAAAACTGCCAAATGTGGTAAGCTTCATCAATGTTTAGAACCAGATTTGTGTCCAAAGTGAAACATAGAATCTCCAACAACAGCATTTTTTTATTAGCTGTAATTCTAAAGGCTATCCTGGTATATTAAAGCTAACTTTATCGGTTAGCATCATAGATTGGGTCATACAAAAGTCAACTTTAAAAGGTAAATCCCTTTAATTTTTAGCTTCCTTACAAAGGCTCCCACAAACCTCCAAACGTAATTGTTAGAATGGTGTGTGTTTCTGATTTATGGCTATATTTTTACTACTTTCCTAGACATCCATTAATTGCCATTTGAAGGAACTGCCTGTTAAAGCTTCTGTAACCTAACATGAGAATTTACTTTGGATTTTAGGTTTATTTAGCTCCAAAAGACAGCTGGAGATAAACACAAATTTCTATCAAAAGCCTGCAGAAAGTCCAATGTTTTATATTGTTCTTCAAATCCATACATCAAATAAAGAACTGGTCATCTGGTGGCACATAGTGGCAGCAAATCAATCTTTAATAGAAGCCATCGCACAATATTTTCTCCAGACTTTTATTTTAAGGTAAGAGAGAAGCTGAAGCGCTCTTTTCTTAAGGTTAGCACTTACTTTCCCAATAAAATCTTTGGCATTCTTGATCTTTTGGGAACTGACTTTGTTCTGTGGATACTGTAAGTCTCAACACTAAAGTAGGCTTTTAAAGAAGTGGGGCATTTTGTGATAGTATCTGATTAACCACCAAAAGCTGATCCTAAATGATACTTCCAGTTTCAACAAGTTCACACAATGGAAATCAAATGGCCTTGGGATTTCTTTATGGTAACATTTTGCCGAGATAGACTGAAAGATTTCTGCGGGTGCAGAGATGAGAAGTTGGTTTCTTTGAACGCATTACACACATGCCTCATCTGTTGATATACTGGAGCAGTGTCATATTGTATCTTTTCAGATTGTAGAAATTAAGGTGATTTTCTAACCATTTATGAGGGAAATTGCTCATCCATGCATTTGTTCTTTTTCTCTTTCTTTTTGTCTTGCAGACCTGTGCGGTGTGCAGCTGTGTGTACCTTCAAACACAGTCGAGACTGGGAGGCTGCAAGTAAAAGGTAATAAGAGAGCAGCAAACTCCAAAACTTTTGTCACAATGTTTTAAGGAAATAGTGTGTAATCTGCTTGTGACATGTCTATAGCAACTTCACAACTAAACCAATATGACCAGGATAGTTTGGTTTTTATGGCAACATTATAATAATGAGCAAACCTCTATTGGGCATTCAGCATCAGACAGGAAGTTTAAATGACTCCATGAATAAATTAGTATAAATGTAGGTGGTTTCCAATAGACATTTTGTCTGTGCTGATTTTAGGAAGTCAGAATTGTTAAATGTTTTGGTCTAATCATTATCAAATCTGACATGTAATAAACGAGGGGTCACCAAGCTGCCTTTTTTTTTTTTTTTAGTG
>NC_050512.1:27120334-27123556 GCF_002922805.2 Oryzias melastigma
CCTCATATCTTGACCTCTTATATCTTGATCTGTTATTCCTTTGTGTCCACGACCTTTTTTTTGAAGAACTCAAACTTCAAGGAGGTTACGGGGACAGAAATATTATCCATGATTCCTACTTTAGTGGCACTGCAACATTTCGGAAGGTTTTTAGGTAAAAATTTGCCTTTTTTTTAAGCTAATTGTTGGCAGGCTTCATTGACTAGAAAACAGCACATAGAAATATATCCTTGTTTTTCAGTGTTGCAACATAAAAAAGACTGGGTTCTTTCATGTGTTGATTTACTTACTTAATTTTTGTAAACTTTTTTTGTAAATTTTTGTAAACTATTTTACAGGTGTTGTGTTTTCTTGCATACTTTTTTTGGTCTTTCATATCTCCTCATTAAATTTCTGCCATTCAAGTATCAAAATGTTCAGCTTATTAATGACATTATTGCTCTCTTTTAAAATGTCTTCTTTACTCTATGGTTTTTCTGCAATTCAGCAAAATTCCTGCAATTTCTGCCATTGAAACAAATTGTAAAGGTTCTTCTGCAACTCTAAACTTTTTGCATCATAACTTCTGCACACTTTACGCTAATAAAAATCAAACATGTATTTGATCTGATATTTGTTGACATTTCTGCTTTCTTTAAAACATTCTGCAAATATTTATAGTTTTTTTTATAATTTTTTAAGTATTTTAAATTACAAATACAACGGAAGTGAATGGAGACAGCGCTTCAACTTTACTGTTTTTTAAATGTATCTCTTCCTACAATGTTTCAGCTAGAGACACCATTCAAAATTTTTAATTTATTGGAGTTAGTCATTTGATATAGACTGTTTACACTGAATATAAAGATTTTTTTTTCTCAGACCCTATCTTCAAGAGTTTTTTTCCTAACTGGACCTCTTGAAATTTTAGTTGCAGACCCCGGTTCTAAATAGTCCCACACATATACTAAATAGGTAGAGTTTGGTGTCTTGAGCTAAAGATGCTTCAAAATGTAACTTTAAAATCTAATTAACTGAACCAGAAACTTTGTAACAGACAGAAGACTGTTCTATCTTCTTAAGCACTTATGGGCCAGCAGTTATTTTACTTCTACAAAGTTGTGCTTTTAGATTAATGAGTGCATTTCTGATTTTTCCTTCATTCATTTTGAAATCTTACTGTCCTTCTCACTGTTCCAACCTGATCCAAGAACCCAAAACAATAGCAAGCACACTCAAGAACAGCTTTTCCATCTTAATAGTATTTGATATTTACAGTTTCTGGGCCCAACCACATACAGCAGATTTAATTGATTACTTAATTGATTTGTTTTAGTTTTTTAATTCAAATAGCATCCCTACAAAATATTTTTTCCTGCAGGATAATTTGAGAATTATTAGAAGAACTTCACATCTCCATCTTGTGAAGTGCCCAAGCCTCAACTCTAGTCTCCATAGCAACATTAACAACAACTGGCTACCTGCAGTAGTCTGGGGGATGAAAGCAGCTGAGCGCCGAGGCAGGAATTGGATGTGAGTTTAATGAGTGGAATTAGATGAAAGGAACAAAACTAAGTAGGGATAAGAGGCTGAAAGGATGTCAAAAGATGAAACTGGTAAAAACAGAGTTGAAGACGGACTAAAAGGGAGGAAAATGAGATTTTTCTTCGTATTTGATGTAATTTTAAAAACTATTTTTGTGATATTATTTTTCATCTGTTATATTCAAGCATATTTAAAACCCATCTATGCACTTTATTTAATCATAATTGTCCCATTAGCTTCAGATCACTTCCTAATATACGTTTCTGTTTAGCATTTCCATCTTGATGTTGCTTCATTAACTTATGAAATTGTTTGGTACTTTTCTTATAAACTCTTCTCTTTTTTATATGCTTTTTAGTATGATGGGGAAAAGATAAAGAAAATCATTATTTTTTGTTCATTTTTTAAATTAATATTGACAAATAAAAAGTAAGGACATCTTTGAAATTCATTTTGTATGTGCTCACCCCAGAATTGATTAATTTTGTTGTAAAGGGGAATTCTGTGTTTTCAAGTGTCCTGTTTTATCAACAGAATTTAAATTATTGTTATGATATATGAGCTGCATATCTGAGCTGTTTCTGCAGGGCTGAACATGTGATGAAATATGTTTTTGGTTGAAGATGCTCCCTAGACAAATGTGAGTTTGTGACGCTGTTTCATTTTGACACACAGGCTGCGAACATCTCAGTGGAGAGTTTATCCTGCCACACTTCTTACGCTAATGTTATATTTTATTTGTGGAAATAAAAATATATAGTTGATTTTTACTTTTAATCAACTTTTTTTATAAATAAAAAAAACACTTTAAAATGTTGACATTCAGGCACAAAAAGAAATCTGTTTAACTGTCGATCTCAATAAAATCTTGTTTGAAAATCAATTAAAGCCAAGGAAGCCAATAGAAATTGTTGAAAAAAGATAAAATGGGTAAAACTTTACGTAACAACACAGCGGCCGTCTTTTGTTTATGCAACACTTCACTGTAACACAGAGAATGCATCCGTTAGGAAACATTGCAATCTGTGAAAAATTCATATAAGCCTCATTGGTCCTAACTGATTTTGATTTTGTGCTTTCTTTTTTAATGTTAGAGTGTCAAGTAGGTCAGAGAAAGGTGGCAGTGCAGGCTAAGATTGCAGGAACACACACACACACAGAGTCCCATGCCTCTCGTAACAGATAATAAACAAAGTGCAGGCTATAATTGTTCTCCAGGATCTGTGGCGCCTGTTGCCGTGCAGATGTATGTGTGCATGTGTGCACATAAATGCTCTGGTGTATTATGGGATGTTGATGGTCATTAAAATTAATGATGAAAGGCTGATGTCACCAAGTTGAGTGAGTGAGGGAGTAGATAGGTTTGATACATTTTGTTTTTCAGCATGCATGGGGTGTTTGCGTGGATCCGACATTTGTGACCTTAAATGCCAAAAACACTTGTGTGTGATTGGCCAAGGGATAAAACAGAGACTGTAATTTGAGCATAAATCATTACCTGTGTCCTGTCCCAAATGAATATGCTTATCTCTGTAGTTACTTAGAAAAGAAACGAGGGAGGAGGAAATTGTGCAGAAAATTGACATGATAGAAATGAAGAAAAGATGTGACAATAAAATGTCAAAAAATAAGAGTAATATAACAGAAAAAAATAAAAAAATAAAGCAAAATTACATGGTAATTCCGGTTAATGTGAGA
>NC_050512.1:27123699-27130105 GCF_002922805.2 Oryzias melastigma
TAAGAGTAATATAACAGGGATGAGATAGAAAAAAGTGTAATATATTAAGAAAAAGAATATAGCAAAATTACATGGAAATTCAGGTTCACACATAAGCTTAAATATGCAATGTTTTTCTGTTTTGAACATTTTTTTTAAATATTTGGAAATCTGGAACTACATTATTTGACTGTTTTGCTGTCATTACAATCAATGAAGATTTTTTTTTTTTTTGCAAAACAATCAACCTCAAGCTAAACTGTTTCAGGTTTTTGACTTTAAAAAAGTATTAAATAAAATACAAAAATAACCCGTTATAACCAATTGTTTCATAATTTATGTATGCATTTCGGAGACTATTTTAGTAACATAATCCAAACGTTCCTTAAAAGCCCTGTAGTTCATCATTATTCCACTAGGGGCAGTAGAAGGGCTTTTCCTGCTCACTTCAACATGGCTGCTTCCATGAAATCTAAAAACCGTTATTGGTGGGAAAAGTTAGCTAGTTTTCAAAACTTTATAGTGAAAATAACCAATCTTTTGTTATTCTTTTTTAAAACTACTTGCTTTACTAAAATAATGCAAAATGTGTCGATAATAATCTCTTACTTTAGATGCTTCTCTTACTTTAGTTGCTTTTGGTCCATCTAATCCATAGTGCTATCACTGAAAAGACACTGTCTTGAAGTATTTTTATTGTATCTTATTAAGCTGGTTAGGGATCATTGTTTAGCTGCCTCAACCCTTTTTGACATGGGTGGATAATGCCCTTTTAAAGTTTTCCCATCATTAGATCTTTTTGTCACTCTGTGATATCTTCCTTTTCTCTATGACCTTTATCTTGACCTTGAAGCATATCTTGTATCACAATATTAAAACTTGAAATCTCTCAGATATTTCTGCCTGTACTGTACAATGGCTTTTGTGTGTGCAGATATTATATTCAACGTTATAGTTCCATTTTCTGGTTGATAAAGCCAAACAGCTTTATTTTCCACTTTGGCATAACAAGATAAATAATCATAAAGTAAATTACATTTAGGGATTTACAGTGATCTTTTGATGAAATAGAAAAACTATCCCACTAGAGTAGCAGAATATCTGTCCTTCATTGTGTTATGAAGCCACAAGTGGTTTCAAAGTGTTTTTTAAATAATGGAAAACTTAACAAACTGGATATTGGTGAAATTTTGCAATTTGGCTTTGAAGAAACATCCAGTTCTACAGATGTAGAGCAGCATTCTGATAAAAGTACACATCCCAACATGGTTTTAAAAAAATGTCATCTGCTGATAAATTCTGTCTTTGTAACTTCTAAAAGCATATTCATAAATGTTAACAGAAATACACCTTTTTCTATTTGAAAGGCTCCAAACAAAGTAGGTGAAGGCTAGAAACACGTTGTCATTTTGGATATTTTTAATTTACTGTAAAAATTTTAAAAGAAATTTCTCCATCGTGAAAACTTTTTGGCTGTTTTTTAGTTCTTTCTAAAGACCCACTTTGATAATCATTTTATATTTAAAAAGGTTCCCAATGGGTCTTTTAATAACATGATGCCATACAACAAAAATGGCGAGCCAGAGTGGTGCTATCCAGTCATGGAGTTTCTATGGAGAGAAAGTAGACTCATCCGATTAGTGTGTGTGCAATTCTTGATTTGTAACTTGTGTTTGCATGTTTGTGTTGTAACTCTGAATTTGTTTGTGCGTAAGTTTTGATTTGTAGATTCAAAGAGTCTCACACCTGATTTATGCGTAAATGTATTTTTTATGTGTGTGGATCAAGTGATTGGTTCATACTTTTTCAAAGATTTATGAGGACTGTTAGTTTCAAGTTATTGTAATTTAAAGTTGTGGATCTGTAAATTGTGTTTTTTTGTATTTTGCTATTTTTGTTCTTGTGAATACACAATTACAAGTAAATAAAGTTGGGCATCAAATGTTTTGTATGAGTTACAAATCAAGAACTACTACGCACACACAAAACCAAAGTTACATACAAACTGAGAAACAAAAGTTACAAGTCAAGAATTACTTATTCACAAATGGAGTTATTCTATATTCTCTCCATAGTTTTGAGCCACATACCACCTCAGATAACAAAAATGTTTGGATGAAGTGGATGGATAAGAATGGAGTGGAGCATGCAGCTTGTGACCTGCTGATTGTAGGTTCTAAGAAACAAATAGAAGCTTTTTCCAATAGCGTAATTAGTGTCCTTCTGATTCATAGCAACTTAAATAAAGTATTGTAATACTCAGAAATGCAATTTTAATCCTAAATTTTACATGCACATCCTACATTTTGGGAAAATACCCAAAAAACCATGTTAAAAACAAAGAAAACACAATTTTCCTTGGATTGGGTCTTTAAATATACCATTTTAATCTGTTGAAAGTTGCTCCAATTGGTCAGCTAAACATTAAGAAGCTCTTCTCGACCTTCAAATGATTTTTTTCCCCTCGCCTCGTCTGCTCCCACAACATTCATGAATCCTCCCATCCTTGCATCATTCTCCTCCTTTTCTTTTTTGGCCCAAGACGACACATCCACTGGTGCTCTCACACCACCCCTACCACCTGTCCACTTAACCCCATCCTCTAAACTCACCTCCGAGCTACTGCACCCAGCAATGACCCAAATCATTAACACTGTCAACCGACACCTCCACACCACATTTAAACCAGTATAAGCTCTGTCTATTGATTTTTTTTAATTATATATTAGTATATCTCTGTTTTAGTTAAAACTTTGGAAAAAGATTGTTTCAGAAGTAAATACGCCTCTGATACTGAATATCTTCATTCAGTCAAAGCTTCTTGTTAGCATTTCTACAACCTTTGAAACTGCCAACAATCACCACATTCTCATTTCTGTACTCTGATACCTGAAGGTGTGCATAGATGGCACAGCTGTCAACTGGTCCAAGTCCCAAATCCTATCAGTGCAAACTTTCAAGGTGTCAAGTTCTTATGGCTGTTTTCTCCCATGGGATGAAGTCACACAGTTTTGCTGATGGCACATAAACTTTTCTACTCGTCTCAATAGATGCTTTGATTGTTTTATCTCATATTTCTCTCTAACTATTATCCAAGATAAGAGAAAAACCTCTCCAGAGCGGCAGTAGTTCAGTGGAGATTTGCCTCTAATTTGTGGGTGGGACACTTGCTGCAGAGCAACCCCCTCCCCTGTTTTCCTGACACCCATAACTGAATACTCTGTTTCCATGTTTTCCCCCCTAGCTTACAGCCCGTCACGCCCCGAGCCTAAAACTACAGATGCAGCGAGTATTTGCTGCAGGTTCAAGAACGCAGATGGCATCAGTGTCTGGGTTTACCAGATAGACCAAATCCATCACTACCAAATACCTCATTGTTCAAAGTTTGACCTGCCTTGACTGGCACCGCGAGCAACCTGTTTGAGCTGGAATTTATTGAGGACAAGACAAAATTTCTAAGATATAAGATATTCTGCATCTAAAATGAAAGTTTTTTGCTGCTCACTGCTAGCTCTGTAAAGAAATTGGGTGTTGGTGTTAGACTGGGGGCGGAGCAGAGAGGGGGCTGTCCCACTCCGTGACATCAGATCGTGAGGACACGCTCATTTCGTGAGTATGGGAGGGGCTGCTGTTGAGAGCGCAGGTTTTTAGAGGATAACTCAGAAATGCTCGAACAGATCAAAATACCACAAAGTGTACAATATGATACACTTAAAATCTCATAAAGTTATTTTTCATGGTATGGCCCCTTTAGAATCGGCTAAACGTGACCAAAACATCTCCATCATTTCTTGGACATGCTGATATAAGGTCTAAACTATCTGATCCCAAACCCCACCTGGGTAAATATTCAACCCAGTTCCCTTACATCTCTTGCTTTGGTAGGTAATCCAAAACGAAGGTCTAAATTTTCTAATTGGCGCAAAGGAACCCTACACCAATGTTCACTGCTCCTCTCTGGCTTCCTGTGGCTTCCCACATCAGATCCTGAGCATGACACTAACAAAACAGGCAACTTGACCCCACCTGCTCCTCTGAACACCGTCGCCCATGTATAGAACTTTACTCGTGGTCGTCCTTGCATTACACAGGTACTTTTCAGGATACTCTTGTAGACTAAACATTTCTGTAGCTTCCTGTTTACTAAAACACAATTCACAGATTTTGTTGTTGTCCTCCTATCTGTGAGACGATGCTCTTCTTTAGCCTCCCATGAGGCTAATTTTGTTCCCATGGTCCTTAACTTTTAACTGAGTGAATGGGAAAACACATGTAATCATTATAAAAAACAGGGGTTATCAACTTTCCACGGTGAAATACTTCAGGATAGATGTTATACTTCTGACAAAGGTTTTGAGTTAATGATGCATGGCCCATTTATTGTTGGCATTTAATAATACTGAGCGGTGTCACCAGGAAAGGACTCAGCGTGCATATTTAAAAGGCACCGAAAGGCTTTGACAGAATGATTATTATAAAATAAATTTTTCATGTGTTCCAAAGGATGCAGTGCATCTGTCGAAGGGCTTTTTAATCAAAACAAAGGAAAAGTCACTCCAATTACATGAAGTAACCTCTTTTTTTTATGGATTCACTTATTTGTTTCAGCTGTGCAAGTGGATACCAAAGTGTTTTATGTAGTTAAAGAAAAAGACTAAATGTGAACATGAACAAAGACAAATGTTGCTGTATGTATATAAATAAAAAAATAAAAGGTTTAGAATATAAAGAGACTACATGTATTTATTAAGGAAATTAGGGTTTCATAGCAACTAGTTTAAATTAATAATGTGCTTTGATATAAAAAAGGGTTTAAGCTGAAACATATATTTAAATGTATGTTTTATGTCCAGTTTATATCAAGACAACATGTATAATCTGTGATTTTAAATATGTTTCCATCAATTTTTTATAGATTTATTATGTTTAATGATTTAATGAAGAAGTCTTCAATCATCTCCTGACTGTTATGGCCCATCCTTCAAAAAGCTTTGCTTTTTTTTATATTTCCTGTGGTTCACAATCTCTTTGTTCGTGGGGAAAACACTGAGAAATACACACACTCATAGGGCGCACCGACTGTACAGCAGTGAAACACTTCACCCACTGATTTTGAAACACTTGACTTAACCTCGGGGACTTGCTGGTCTGCTAAGCACACACACTCGCGCACACACACATGCACAGACACGGACCTTTAAAAGGAACAACTTAACCTCAGAGAGTTAATCCTTGCTAAAACCTACTGAAATATGAAAGACCTGGTGGGAGAAGGGGTGGGGGTTGAGCACAAGCAGCACCAAGATGGGAAATAAGAGGAAGGAGATGCAGATGGAGTGAGTGAATATTGGATGGGAAGACGAGGTCATGGAAAGGTCTGGGACATGTGCTGTGTCAGTGCCTTTGCGTGATGGGAGGACCACTGTGGCAAAACCTGCTCCTGCAAGGCTGCAGAGACACAAGAATCCAATACAGACACATTGTTAGGGACTTTTTATCAATTTACTCATGAGGAATTTTTTTCACTGATTTGTATAAAGGGTCTTGTATAAAGGAAACGACTGATTGTGTCTTCGAGTGACGTGGGCTGAGTTAGATGCTCCAACTTACAGCATAAGCAGGAACTTTATTGAACAGGTTTCAGTGCGTGCCTTTGTAAAGGTTATAAGAAGTTTAACAAAATTGAGAGAAAGAGGGTCTGCCTGACAGCGTGGGAAAAGTGGAGGTGGCGAGGACGAAGCAGCAGGAGACCAAACACAACCGAGAAAGAAGGCAGCCACTCGGGATTGGATATTTCTTACTATAGATGCCCAAATCTAAGACATTCTAGCCTAATGTGGCCCTTAGACATATTGCTTTTCATAGAACATCTTTATTTTGTTTGAGGATCATGTTTTGAAACCCTCTGCACATGAAAGTGATTGAAGATGATGACTTCAGAAAGCAGGTCTGGTGTGGACACAAACAAAACATGATGATCACAAGTTAAAGAAAGTATAAGAGGAAACATTCAAATAAAAATAAATAAATAAACACTATTAAAGAATATTTCTAAACCAATTATTTTTTAATTAACTTTATTGAGAAAGGGACGATGCATATTAGTGAACACTAAAACAAATGTAAATACACCAGATATTAGCCTCAGGCTAATTTCTATCTGGAGTTTCTAGGCAGATTGATGTTCAAAGAAACAAAACATAGTTTAAGAGATGAACAGTACACATACAAAACTCAGGTAAAATACAGTATACAAATTAAAACAAATCAAATACACAATAAAAGTGGAACAGATGAATCATTTTTAAAATTAGAGCTTGGTTTGAAAAAAAATAAATAAATAAAAAAATCGAACTTCTGGTCATTTGTGATTCCATATTTGAGAATCAAAAGCCAGTGTTTCAACTGTTTTTTTTTTTTTTTTTAT
>NC_050512.1:27130858-27133630 GCF_002922805.2 Oryzias melastigma
TGCATATTAGTGAACACTAAAACAAATGTAAATACACCAGATATTGGCCTCTGGCTAATTTCCATCTGGAGTCCCTTTGGCAGGTTGATGTTCAAAGAAATAAAACATAGTTTAAGAGATGGACAGTACACATACAAAACTCAGGTAAAATATAGTATAATAAAATAAAATAAATCAAATACACAATAAAAGTGGAACAGATAAATCATTTTTAAAATTAGAGCTTGCTTTGTAAAAAAATAAATAAATAAAAAATTGAACTTCTGGTCATTTGTGATTCCATATTTATGAATCAAAAGCCAGTGTTTCAACTGTTTTTTTAATGGCAAAATATTCATTTTCTCTTATTATTATCATTAATAGTTTTCTACTCCATAGGTTGAGCCCTGGAATGACAAAACATTTTTAGAGAAAGAGAGAGATTTAGTCAAGAGGGAAAGGTTTGTACGATACTGTTCTTGTGTATTGTTCTAATTTCTGAAAATAGAAATAAGAACAAAGAATTAATTTGTTTTATCACCTAAAAACACATTTAACATTAGTAACAATGAAAAATAAAACAACTTCAGTCATAAGACACCAATCAAAAAACACTTTTACCTTTGTTGTAATATTAAGAAAAGAGCTAATCTTATTCTTATGCATTTGTAAAAAAATATATAAATGCAAATATGTCAATTTATGCCTCTAAAAAAAAAAAATTCTAGAAAAAAAACATAATTTACAGGTGTATGTAGATGTATATATGCAGAGATATGATTCTCTTTTACTTTTTATTTATTTATTTACTTATTTATTATCAAATTTTGACCAATCATCTTAAGTTCGATAAATCTATGTGTCTTTTGTTGTATTTCTTAATTTCCTTTTGATTCCTTTAAACATATCTAATCCAATTCTAAGAAAAAATAAGTAATTCAAATAATAAATAAAACACGTAAGAGAAAAAGGAGCAACACAAAAGTTTTTGACCATTAAAAAAAAAAACAATACACATGTAAGTTAATAAAAAAGAAGGACACCTGGACAAACACACAGGGATGCACACACTAAGATACAAATTGACTGGTTGAGGAGTGACAGAGGAGTGCGACGGGGTCAGCCGGTGAGAGGCTTTGATTTCCCAGAATGCTCTTGTTACAGTCTCACCGGGGCCTGAACAGAGCCTTGGATTTAGGTCAGGTTGTTGTCAGTGCCTAAATAGAAACAACAAAAATGTCAACATGTCATAGCAGGCTTAATGGTTACACACAGAAACGCACAGGTGCACACATACATCTTTGTGCTGTTCTTTGTACATAAAAGCTTAAAGATTACGAGCAGTCTGAAAGAATGCCGGGAACATTAAGAGGCTCGTTTAGGGAGGAGGTCCTTAAGATAAGATGTTGAGCGTCGCTATTTCCATGCTGATAAATATAGCTGGAATAATTAATATTAAAAGTATTTCTGGTGTTTTGACCTCAGCTTGGTTAGAAAATAGGACAGCAACTTCAGCAAGCCAAAATTCAAACAAAATGTTTAACCATTGGTGGATGAAGTCCTTCTTTAGCAAACATTTCTTCTGTAGAAATTGTGATATGTCACCTGTACACCAGTCCAGCTGCATTGAGGTCAGCTCAGAAGTGAATTTTCTTGCGTGTGCTGTCTGAAGTTGAACATGGCAACGACACAGCTCCCTCTGGTTTCAAAAGTGCTGTGCTTCAGCTGTACTCCAATTTCACTCCATGTCCAGTTTAACCACAGGTCCCAATTTGAGCGTTTGAAAAGCCCTGTAATCTAAAGGGACATTTGCTTCGGGGACAAGCTATTGCGCTTCTGGTAAGACCGCTCTGATTGACTAGACACTCCAATCAGCAGCCAAATCTTGAGTCAGCATCACCCAATGGGACTCCAGAGCTTTACTGTTGAACAGAAATAGAAATGATGGTGTCTACTCTTAGGGAAGCTGGCAGTGATTGAGACTTGGCCAAAACTCACCCTGAGTACGTCTTACCATCAGTCGTATTTGAGTCACAGGTCTTGGGCCCAAGAAAAAGCCTGTTGGTACATACAGTTGGTATATGGAACCCCACCCCACACACAGTTTATTCTACCATTACTATTTGGTTGCCAAATGTCTTTCTTTACTGATCCTGGATTATCCCTCAGCGCTATACCCACCCATCTGTTTTCTTAACAGGGTCGTACACCCTGCACAGGTTGCCACACAATCACACTCACAGTCACAGCTAGGGACAATTTTAGAGTAATCCATAAACCTATGAAGTATGTTTTTGGACACTGAAATGCCTAGAGCAGGGGTGTCAGACTCAATCGCTCAACGGGACATAATCCAAAACACACCTTAGGCTGGGTGCCAAACAGAATAAACATTTATTGAACACACTAAAACAAAATTTTTAAAACTTTAAAACCGTAACTTTTCTAACATAATTATTTATTAGATATGTAGCATTACCTGTTATAATGCTAGAGTGAATGCTAAAAGCTGAATTTGGCTACTGAAGATGCTAGTACTAATTGTTGAAGATGCTGAAATAGACAGCTGAAAATGCTGAAGCTAATATCACTAAAATTAATAGCTCAAAACGCTGAAGCTGATAGCCAGCTAAAAGATTAGCTAGATGCCAAATTAGCCTAAAAAAAACTTAGGTTAGCAAAAACACATAGCATGTAGCTGAAAAAAAAATAGCTACGCTTCAAAATATCTGAAAAAAAGCCAAAATTAGTTAAAAAAAAAAAAAATTAGTCTGGTGTGTAAATATTGGCCTA